>NW_004443949.1:3067621-3094569 GCF_000243295.1 Trichechus manatus latirostris | reverse complement strand
ATCTTTTCTCCATCTGTCATGATGTTGCTTATTGGTCTAGTTGTGAGGATTTTTCTTTTCTTTATGTAAGGTGTAATCCATACTGAAGGCTGTGGTCTTCTATCTTCATCAGTAAGTGCTTCAAGTCCTCTTCACTTTCAGCAAGCAAGGTTGTGTCATCTGCATAATGCAGATTGTTAATGAGTCTTCCTCTAATCCTGATGCCCCATTCTTCTTCATGTAGTCCAGTTTCTTGGATTATTTTCTCAGCATACAGATTGAATAGGTATGGTGAAAAGATACAACCCTGATGCACACCTTTGCTGATTTTAAACCACGCAGTATCCCTTTGTTCTGTTTGAATGACTGCCTCTTGGTCCCCATAGTCACCCTAAAACCTGTCCAGAATTGAACTCACTCTATTTTCGCACACTCTGCTCCTCCTCTTCCTTATTTCTAGATCTCTATTAATGGCCTGGCCTTCCTTCCACTGACCCAAGCCAGAAATCTAGTTATGTTTGAGATTCTTCTCTTTCCCTTACCTCCCAAGTTCTGTTGGGCATGACAAGCTGTAGATTCTACTGCATAAAAAAGTCAAATTGCTCTACAACTTTTCCACTGCTTTAATTTAAGCTGTCATTAATTCTCACATGCACAATAGCTATCTTTCTCTTTGCGTCCAGCCTTGCCTCCCTCTAAAATTTCGAAGAGCCTAAAACTAGCATTCAAGCTTTATCAAAGGTAGATCCCCAAACCCAAAGATTTTAATCAGGTGCAGGCTGTGGGGAGAATTTGCCTTTTGAAAGCACCCTCTGGAGACACAAGTGCAGGTCAGACTGGGCAGATTGATCAAATCCATTTTCTACAGTGCTACCAAGAGTAATTCTTCTGATACAAAATCCAGTTGATTATGTCACTTCCCTGCTTTACACTGTTCCATCCCTCACCTGCGGTTATAGGATAACTCGTTGCCATCAAGTCGATTCCGACTCATGGGGGCCCCACGTGTTACAGAGTAGAACTGTTTCATGAGGTTTTCTTGACTGCAATCTTTATGGAGGCAAGTTTCCAGGGCTTTCTTCCATGGTGCCCCTGGGTGGATTTGAACTGCCAACCTTTAGGTTAGTAGTCAAGTGCAAACCGTGTGTGCCACCCATGGACCTACACTTTTAGGATAAAATCCAAAATCTTAACATGGAGCATTTACCATCTGTTCTCGGCCTCCCTTTCTAGCCTTGTCTTCTGCCACACCCCAGCCGATAACATGCAGTAGTGATGTGTGTGTGTGTGTGTGTGTGTGTCGTGCGGTGCAATGGTTAAAGCGCTTGGCTGCTAACCAAAAGATCAGTGGTTCGAACCCACCAGTTGCTAACTCACCAACCCCTCTGTGGGAGAAAGATGTGACAGTCTGCTTCTGTAAAGATTTACAGCCTTAGAAACCCTGTGGGGCAGTTCTCCTCTGTCCTCTGGGGTTGCTATGAGTCAAAATCAACTCTACGGCAGCGGGGCAGTGGGTTTGGTTTTGGTTATATGTATACACACACACATATATACCTTTGCTATGTGTGTGTGTATATGTTTGTGTTTGTATAGCAAATGCTGAATATGTGATCCAATGGGTAGACCTATAGAGCTGAGAGAGCAACTGAGTCGTGCAGTGTCTGCCCAGCCACACCAGTGCCCAGAATGTGATCGTTCTGACAGTCACACCCCAGTGACAAAAGCTCAGACATCTCCTCAGTTGCTACAGCATCTTCCACTTTGTTAGACTGCAGAAATTGTATTTGCTCCAGGATAGATTGTACGGGGCTCCGTGTCAACGCCAAGTAAGTTAATTTGATGAAAGCCATATGTGTGCCTATTTGTATTCTGACCCATACCCAGAAGAGCCCAGAGGTGTGATGAAGTGTTGCTTTTCAAATGGACATAAAATACACATGGTTCCCATATTAGCCACTGCACATTTTTCTGGTGCCTATCACAGTTCTACGGATAGCCATGGGTCCAAGTAATTAGGAAAGTATTGGAGAAAGAGACTCTGTGTTAACATTTCCTACCTTCTTCAGATTAGTAAAATCCTTTCTTCTTCTTCTTGTATGCCGTCAAGTCGATTCTGACTCATTTCGACCCTATAGGACAGAGCAGAATGGCTCCATATGGTTTCCTAGATGGTAGTCTTTATGGGAGCACAATGCCAGGTCTTTTCTCCTGCGGAGCTGATGGTGGGTTAAAACTGCTGACCTTTTGTTAAGCAGCTGAGTGCTTAAACATTGCACCACCATGGCTCCTTAGTGTTGTGGTTAAACAAACCATAAAAAGATCTTGGAGCCAAATTCCTTGGTTTGAATCTCAGTCTTGTCCCTTTCTAGATGTGTGCCCTTGGGCAAGTTTATTTCACCTCTGAATTACTGTCTGTAAAACTGTTGTTATTATGATCTCAGTCCTCAAGCATTACTGTTGAGTGAGGGAGACCAGCTTAAAGCAAGGTGAAATGTATAGTCATTGCTTTGGGAACCTGGAGAATAAAGAGAACACCTCCAACTGGGAGCTGGTTCAGAGAAGGCTTCATGGAGAGGGCTGAAGCCCAGATAGCCTTTAACAATGGAGTGGGGCTAGAAGATAGATAGGAAGATAGACAGTCTCTCTGTCTGCCTGACTGTCTGTCTATCCATCTGTCCATCTGTCTGTCTCTTTATCTTGTTCTCTGACTATTTGTTATATGCTGACCTGTTCTGCAGAGAAAACGTTAAGGCCCAGGGTGCATTTTCACAATGGTGAGCAGTTGAGAGCAATGGAAGCTAGAGGTGCAAAGGAAACCAGGAACAAATAAGGGTAGAAAACCAAGTTGAAGCCTGAATATGAAGGTTTCCAGGACTTGCTAAATGTCCATAGCAATGGGAGGGCATTGGAGGCCTCTGAGGGAGGGACTGTTAACAACCAGTGCTGTGACTTGAGAAGATCCCCCTGAAGGTGGTGAGCACACTCAATTGGAGGGATGGAAACTGGGAGGCAAGAAGAGAGCAGGTAGTAGGCATTACATTAGCCAAGGTGAGACATAATAGACCTCTGACTGGTGCAGTGGGGTCTCTGGGTGGTGCAAACCATTAAAGTGCTTGTTGCTAACTGAAAGGTTAATGGTTCGAGTCCACCCAGAGATGCCTCTGAAGAAAGGCCTGGTGATTTTCTTCTAAAGTATCAGCCATTGAAAACCCTGTGGTGCACAGTTCTGCTCTGATACACGTGGGGTCGCCATGAGTCAGAATCAACTTGATGGCCACTGGTTTTTGACCAGTGTAGTGACAAGCAAGACAGAAAGAGATGTGAAGTTGCAGAATTGGGAGAATGATTGAATGGGATGGAGAAGGAAAGGAGTAGTCTAGGGCTAAAGAGTGGTCGGCTGGGAAGACGAGTCACCACAAGTTGAGACAGAGAACAGTTTATCTGCAATGTGAGAAGTCCAACACTCCAGCGCCTCACCTGACCTGGCAAAGCTACGTTCTCTGCCAAAGTCCTGCTGGCAGACTGACAGTTGTCTAATGTTCAATAAACCCAATTTCCTACCAGATATTAGGGCTCTTATAAGAATTTGCCTCATGCTGTTTGAAAAATTTTGTAGAACGCCTCCATTGACTAGTATGTGCTCCATAATAACAAAATTATCAAGAACCCTTTTTGTGCAACAAATAAGATGCTAGCTATGAATCAATGTTCAAAAAAAAATCCTAATAAATTGTTTCAGATGTTACTAAGAAGGATATTTCTAGAGTGTCAATTAGACACAATTACATTTTGAGTTGAATAATTACCCTTTCTTGTACATATTTTGATGATACGTTTTTCGAAAACAGACTAATTCACAAAGAAAACGATGATAGCACACATGCCATTAACTCCTTTAAAGAGAACACAATTCATAAATGAAATGCCTAATTTAAAAGCAATTTAGAGAAACATTCCCAAGAATAAGCTTTCACAAACTGGGCTAACTTTCAACAAACAGAAGGAGGCAAAGGAGAATGAGCAATGAAGGAAATAGGAGCTGGAAAGGGCAGAAAAGGAGGAATGAATGGAAGTGTTTTGGGAAACCAGGAAGAGAAAATCGTAGAGAGGATGAAGATAGACTCACACAACTTGACTAAGAGATAAACTGTTTGTCTCTGGATATATACATTCTCCTGAAATGTCTTTGACTCTGTTTTTCCCTTTCCATTCCCATCAACAGTTTCTCACCAGCTCACCTCTGAATTAATAAACGTCTTTTAGCAGATTCCCTGTCCCTATTCTTGCCCCACGTGTTCCCCTGTCCTCTCCTGTGGTTATGTTAACCTTCCACAAACACCTCTCTCATTAACTCAATTCCACTTTCTCAAGTCCAAACTCAAAAAACCAAACTCATAGCCGTCAAGTCGATTCTGACTCATAGCAACTCTACAGGACAGAGTAGAACTGCCCTATAGCGTTTCCAAGGAGCGGCTGGAGGATTTGAACTGCGACCTTTTTTTTTTTTTTATTAGCAGTGTTAGCACATCGTAGCTCTTAACCACTGCACTACCAGAGCTAAGGCGACTCTGCCTTTATTGCCTACCACGCTAGTCGAATTAGGCCAGGTCTCATAGTCCTTCCCAAACCTGGCCCCTCACATCGCGGCCATGGGTGGCAAGTGAGAGGTTGGTGAAGACCCCACGTGTTGTAGTCAGACAGGTGTGGATTCACACCCTGGTGAGGCCGCTTGCTAGTGTGATCTTGATCAACTTAAACTTTTAGCATCTCGGTTAACTCATGTATACCAAAACCAAACCCACTGCCGTCGAATCAGTTCCCATTCATAGCGACCCTACAGGACAAAGTAGAACTGCTCCATAGGGTTTCCAAGTCTGTAAATCTTTATGGATTAGACTGCCACATATTTCTCCTGTGGATGGGCTGGTGGGTTTGAACTGCCGATCTTTCAGTTAGCAGCTTAGCACTTTAACCACTGTGCCACCAGGAATCCACTAACTCATGTATTAAAAAAAAAAAAAAAAAACCCATTGCCATCCATTGGATTCCGACTCATAGCTACCCTATGGGACAGAGTAGAACTGCCCCATAGGGTTTCCAAAGAGCGCCTTATGGATTCGAACTGCCAACCTTTTGGTTAGCAGCCAAATTCTTGACCACTATGCCACCAGGGTTTCCAGCTCATATAAATGAGGATAATTGCAAGTCTTAATGTATGGCAGCTATTACTCACTTTCTTATCATCACTGTCATCCACCAATACTATTTCACCCTGCTCTGTACCCTTCAAACATTCCCCAGCCAAGCCTTGCTTACTCCAACCTGCAGGCAGGTACTTACGCTTTGCCCCCGTTTGGAATGTATATCTCAGGAGACATTTATGCAAAAATAAAGAAGAGTTAAAAATTGTAAGAGCCCAGGTTTTGGAGTCAGATAGATTTGTCTAGGGATTCCACCTGCACTGTTTACTAGCTGTGAGGCTTTTTACTCATTCTTTCTGAGCCTCAATTTTCTCCTTTGATAAAGGGCAGGGAGGAGAGGGCAAAAATAATCATCACCACCTCAAAGGGCTGTGTGAGAATTATTCGGCTAGTACATGTTTACATGTCTGATACAAGATCAAAGCTCAATAGAATGTCATTAGAATTAGTAAAAAGGTGAATAAAAATGTGTTTTTAGGTCGTCTGAGAAGTATTCTGTAGCAAATCCTGCCCATACCGAAATCGCCATTTTCCAAAATGTGTGCTTGTTAAAATCATTCCACTAATAGCTTAGAATAAATCATCTTATGCCTAATTGACTGTCTGACCCATGTTGGTGTTTTATGACAGTGTATCCTGGCCATATGGACTTAAATAATAATCTTCTTCATTAATTATTTTTTATGTGTGTGTCTGTCTTAGTCATTTAGTGCTCTTATAATAGAAATACCACAAGTGGATGGCTTCAACAAAAACAAATTTATTCTCTCACAGTCCAGTAGGCTACAAGTCCAAATTCAGGGCATCAGCTCCAGGGGAACGCTTTCTCCATAGGCTCTGGAGGGAAGTCCATGTCATCAGTCTTCCTTTGGTCTGGGAGCGTCTCTGCACAAGAACCTCAGGTCCAAAGGATGCGCTCTGCTCCTGGCACTGCTTTCTTGGTGGTATGCGGTCCCCATTTCTCTCTGCTTGCTTCTCTCTTTTATATCTCAAAAGAGATTGGCTTAAGACACTATCTAATCTTGCAGACCTCATCAGTATAACTGCCGCTAATCCATCTTATTACATGATAGTGATAGCATTTACAACACATAGGGAAATCGTATCAGATGATAAAATGGTAGACAATCATACAATACTGGGAATCATGACCTAGCCAAGTTGACATATATTTCTGGGGGACACAATTCAATCCATGACAGTGTCTTATGATCTTATCTCCTCTAATAATCTACAAGCTCCAGATACATAGGAAAGAAAGCATCCATAAGCACTAGGTGACATAACTGGTGGGGTCTAATGAAAAACAAATTATGGTTAACATTGTGAAGAATGGGAGTTCCGGAACACTTAATTGTGCTTATGCAGAACCTGCATATAGTGCAAGAGGCAGTCATTCAAATAGAACAAGGGGCTACTGTGTGGTTTAAAATCAGAAATGTGTACATCAGGGTTGGATCCTGTCATGCTTTGAATTACGTCCCCCAAAAATGTGTGTATCAATTTGGCGAGGCCGTGACTCCTGGTACTGTTTGATTTTCCTGTATGTTGTAAACCTGCCTCTATGATGTTAATGAGGGAGGATGGGTGGCAGTTGTGTTAGTAAGGCAGGACCTGATCTACAAGACTGGATTGTGTCCTGAGGCAATCTTTTGAGATATAAAAGACAGAAGTGAGCAGTGAGACAGTGGGAACTCATACCATCAAGAAAGCAGTGCCGGGAGCAGAGCGCGTCCTTTGGACAGGGGTCCCTGCACCGAGAAGCTCCTAGTCCGGGGGAACAGTGATGAGAAGGCTGACGGAGAGAAAAAGCCTTCCCCTGGAGCTGACGCCCTGAATTTGGACTTTTAGCCTACTTTAACTGTGAGGAAATAAACTTCTCTTCGTTAAAACCATCCACTTGTGGTGTTTCTGTTATAGCAGCACTAGATGACTGAGACAGATCATTTCACTATACTTATTCAATCTATATGCTGAGCAAATAATCCAAGAAGCTGGACTATATGAAGAAGAATGTGGCATCAGGATTGGAGGAAGACTTTTTAAAAACCTGCAATATGCAGATGACACAACCTTGCTTGCTGAAAGTGAAGAGGACTTGAAGCACTTACTGATGAAGATCAAAGACTACAGCCTTCAGTATGGATTACACTTCAACATAAAAAACACAAAAATCCTCACAACTGAACCAAGAAACAACATCATGATAAATGGAGAAAAGATTGAAGTTGTCAAGGATTTCCTTTTATTTGGATCTACAATCAATGCCCATGGAAGCAGCAGTCAAGAAGTCAAGCGATGTATTGCATTCGGTAAATCTGCTACAAAAGACCTCTTTTAAAGTCTTTAAGTGTTGAAAAGCAAAGATGTCTGTCACCTTGAGGACTAAGGTACACCTGACCCAAGCAATGGTATTTTCAATCACCTCATATGCATGTGAAAGCTGGACAATGAATAAGGAAGACTAAAGAAGAATTGACGCCTTTGAATCATGGTGTTGGCGAAGAATATTGAATATACTGTGGACTGCCAGAAGAACAAACAAATTTGTCTTGGAAGAAGTACAGCCAGAATAGTCTTTAGAAGTGAGGATGGAGAGACTTCGTCTCACACACTTTGGACATGTTATTAGGAGGGACAAATCCCAGGAGATGGAGACGGTCAGCAAAAAAAAGGAATGCATTCAAAAAGTTGGATTGACACAGTGGCTGTAACAGTGGGCTCAAACATAGCAAAGATTGTGAAGATAGCACGGGACACACTTTCATTCTGTTGTACATAGAGTCGCTATGAGTTGCAACCAACTCGAGAGCACCTGCCAACAAAGAAGAAAAATGAAAATTCAGGGCCCCTCGTTCAACAATTGTTAAAAATTTTTAGACAGTGACAACAAAGCATTAAATAAGCAGCGGGTCCTTCTAAGCACATAGGTACATGGGCCCAAGTTGTAGGCCCATGAAGCCACTCTGATAAATACCAGTACCAGTTGCCATCGAGTCGACTCCGACTCTTGTTGACCCCACGTGTGCCAGAGTAGAACTACGCTCCATAGGGTTTTCAATGGCTGATTTTTTGGAAGTAGATTGCCAGCTTTTTCTTCCAAGACATCTTTGGGTGGACATTGAACCTCCAACCTTTGGGTTAGCAGCCAAGTATATTAACAATTTGCACCACCCAGGGACTCCTGATAAGCACAATCCCTAGCAAAGTGTTAAGTACAAGTTGACTTTCGGTGAACATTTATTGATCCGCTAGTTGAAAACGTGTATTTCCTTTTAGATGAGATCTTCACAGCCACCGGGCCTTTTTGTCTGGATTCTCCAAATACTAAGCATACCTCTCTTTAATTCCTTTTGACCATGTATCTATGGAATTCAAAACTACAACCAACCTAGATGCAAAACTAAATTGTCATTTAAAATATTTTCGTCTTTAATATTGGAACATTGTTTTAAGGTGTTTCCTTCTGACGATCGTTATAACAAGAGATGCCTTTCCAGGTGATACTCACTTGACGTTCTTTACTTTTCAGACTTAAGTTCTCCCTGTTTTAGGGAGAATGGTACTATGATAAGCCGTATTTCATTCTCTGCCAGAGGTATTGATTTATTTAACTGAGTCAGTTCTTCCCGAGGGCCATGTCCTGAAAATTATGCCCTTAAGTTTATGACAGTTCTTTCTAGCTGATCAGGGAAGGTGTTTGTTTAAGGTGTCTGCATCAGTGAATCACATGTTATTAAGTGCTAATATTCCCACCTCTACTACACGTTTGAGGAGTTCCTGGGTTGCACAAAATGTTAAGAACTTGACTACTAACCAAAAGGTTGGTGGTTCAAACACACCCAGAGGTGCCTTGGAAGATAGTCCTGGCATCTGCTTCTGAAAGGTCACATCCTTGAAAACCCTATGGAGCAATTCTGCTCTATACACACGCAGTCCCGAAGAATCGAAATCAACTCAATGGCAACCAACAACAACAACAGCAGCAACTATTCCTTTGTAAGCTCCCTTACGCTTCCGTACACACCGTTCTGGCCCTTCCTTCTTTCAGATCATGATTCAAAGAGCAGACCAAGAAAAAACTGAATAAATAAAGCACACACCTACCACGTTCATTGCCATCTAGTCAATTCTGACTCATGGTGACCTCAAGTGTGTCAGAGTACAGCTGAGCTCCATAGGGTTTACTTGGCTATGATCTTGACAGAAGCAGATTGCCACATCTTTTTTCCAGGGCACCACTGGGTTTGAACTGCCAAACTTTAGGTTAGCAACCAATCAATAACCATTTGTGCCACCCAGGGACCTTAAATAAAGCACACGGGGACACTCTCTCTCGTATTTTCCTTCCTGGAAAATGGAGCATTTTAAAAAGTCCTTTTGACTTCAAGCTCGTTTCTCCCCCCCCACCACCACCTTTTATTTATTTATTTATTTGATTTTTAACTTTAGATGAAGGTTTAGAGAACAAACTAGCTTCTCATTCAGCAATTAGTACCCATACTGTTTTGTGACATTGGTTACTAACCCCTCAACATGTCAACACTCTCCCCTTCTCGACCTTGGGTTCCCTATTACCAGCTTTCTTGTCCCCTCTTGCCTTCTAGTCCTTAAAACTCATTTCTAACCTCTATTTTCAATCACTGCTAGAAGCAAATTGACATATGTCACTGATGTTAACTAACACAAGTAACTTCTTCTAATTTTATTGTAGTAACATATATATAACAAAATTTTCCATTTAAATCACTTTTAAGTGTACAGTTCAAAGGAGTTCATTTTATTCACAATGTTATACAGGTGTCCTCACTATCTATTTCCAAAACTTTCTCATCACCCCAAATAGAAAGTCCATACCCTTTAAGCAATTACTTCTTATTTCCTCCTTCCCCCACCCCCTGATAACTTCTAATCTACTTTCTTTCTCTATGCATTTGACTATTCTAGATATTATATACAAATGCGGCCATACAATATTTGTCCTTTTGTATCTGGCTTATTTCGCTCAGCATAGTATTTTCAAAGTTTATCTATGTGGTAGCATGCATCAGAACTTCATTTCTATTTATGGCTGGAGCAACAGATCAATAGATAAACAAACCATTTGTTTATCTATTGGTCTGTTGATGGACATTTGGATTGTTTCCACCTTTTGACTATTGTGAATAATAAATAGCCAAATGACATTAGTGTACAGGTAGAATTTTTCCACTTTTAGTAAATAAGGTTAACAGGTTAAAAATACTGTTGCTATTTACATGTTTTATTGATATTTTACACATATTTTTTGTCAAGTTTGGTATTCTCAGTAAATGCCATCTGCTTTCCTGGGCACCTGTGTGCCAGAGCGCATCAGATGAATCATTTAGTTCAGCCATCTGGAGGTGCACTGTGATGGAAACATAAACAGGCGCAAAGACATGGGTGGATATGGCTGTTCATCAAGAACAGCCCCAGCACTAGCTCAGGGCCAGAGCACAACACTCCCCACCTCAGGTGACAGAAACCCAACTCAAGCTAGCTATCGTAGTCAAGGAAGTGTATTGCCTCTCAAGGGAGCCTTGGTGGTGCGGTTCGAATCTTCCAGCCTTTCCTTGGAAACTCTGTGGGCAGTTCTACTCTGTCCTATAGGGTTGCTATGAGTTAGAATCAACTTAATGGCAATGGGTTATTGCTTCTCAGAACTGGAAAGTCAAGAGAAAAAGTAGGCTTCAGGTGAAGCTTAATTGAGTGACTCAGCAATATCACCTGAAACTAGTGTCACTCCATCTCTGCTCTGCCTTCTGAGAGGTGCCTTCCCCGCAGGGCTGGCCACCGTTGTGGTTGCAAGATGGCTGCCAGTAGTAACTGAAGCTAAGTGCTGCCTAGTGCAGCAGGAGAGTCTTGTCAGCTGCTTCTTCAGAGTCAGTCATCTGCTTTAACAGGACCCCTCAGCAAGTGTTTCCTCATGTCTTCTTGTCTCAGAGTCAGTCTGTGCCCAGCCCTGTCACAGGCTCTGTGGCCTGAGGCTGTGGTGGCCAGTCACACTAGTCAGAGCCCATCCCTGGAGCCTGCAGACTGAATCTTTCCCAGCTGCTATGCCAGGAGATCCAGGATACTGTTAATAGGGGTGGAGTCCCTGGGTGGTACAAAAGGTTAAAGCCCTTGACTGCTAACTGAAAGGCTGGAGTTTGAGTCCACCCAAAAGTGCCTTGGAAGAAAGGCCTGATGATCTACTTCTGAAAAATCAGTCATGGAAAACCCTATGGATACAGTTCTACTCTGACACACGTGAGATCGCCATGAGTCAGGGGCGCTTGTCTACAGCTGGTTTGGTTCATAGAGGAAGAGTGGGAATGGAGAGGAGGGAACCACCATGTCTTTTTTTTTTTTTTGGATCACCTACTTGGATATGAAGAAATAAATTAATTTAGAAGTTTAGGTTAAAAATTTCTTATTACACCTATTATTCTCTTTCTTTATTTTTTCCAATGTTTTCAGTTAGACAGCTGGGCATTGAGCATATGTTGTGATTCCTAACTTGCTCAGGAAATAATTCAGTTCTTGGAGAGTTTAAAGTAAGTTCAGTCCAGTACTAAAACCGACCTTATTTAGTGCTGTTTATTGCACAGCGCTTGGATGGACAATACGTAAGTTTACATGTAAAAGTACAGAGACCAGAGTCCCCCCAAAAAGAGCCTCGTTCACCTCTCATTTCTTCTCTTGGAGCAAAATTAACTCACAAGGCTTATATCTGGGGTGGGAGTTCTTCAGAATTTTTCCTTCTCTTCCCAATAAGAAATAGTGCTGATATGAGTATTTCAAAGGAGCCCTGGTGGTGTTCAGCTGCTGGCCAAAGGGTTGGTAATTCAAGCCCACTCAGCGTCTCTGCAGGAGAGAAGACCTGGTATTATGCTCCTGTAAAGATTACAGCCTGGAAAATACTGCGAGGCAGTTCTACTTTGTCACGTGGGGTCGCTGTGAGTCAGAATCGACTCGACAGCACCTAACAGGAACAAAAATTAATATTTCAAGTGATCATAATCTTTAGAGTAGTCCTCTCACAATGTATCCATGACTTCACTAAGGCTACTTTGTTCCTGACGGGGGGCCAGGATTTACGGGAGGTATCAGTGTTCCTCTGTGTTAACCGTTTTTTTTTTCTTTTTGGTAACCTTTTATTATGGAAGTTTTTACTCAGACACAAAAATAGATGGCATAGTAGATAATGAACTTCCACATTCTTATCCTGTTTAATAATCATCTACATATGGCCTGTCTTGCTTCTTCTCTGCTCCCTACTTCCTTCCACCCATAACCCATCCCTTGCAGGATTATTTTCAATCACATCTTAGACATTATATAATTTTATCCTTAAATACGTATGTATGTATCTCTAGGAAATACAAAATGCTTTTTAAAACATAACCAAAATACCATCATCATAGCTAAAAAAAAAAAGGTTTCAAAAATAATTCTTTAGATACAATCTAATCCACAGTGCTCAAATTTTGTGGCAGCTATTTTTTAAAAGTCAGAATTGTCTGGACAGTAACAGGATATTTTTTGACGTCCGCTTTGTTTCATACACTTGATTTGATAATCTTTTTTGGAGAGATGAGAATTACGTGCACAAAAAAAAGATTAGAAAAGCTACAATCTAATCAAGCACTAGATTGTGTGGGACAAAGGCAAGCTGACCTCCCAGGTCAGAGAAAGGCTGGGAGCCCTAAGACTAGTCAGAGATTTTAGGGCCAAGGTATAGTGTGAACTGACCCTTGGGAGGTTCTGCAGAATCTGTCTTTGGTTTAAAAGCTGGGGACAGGATTGAAGACAATGAGGCGCGGTATAGATGACTAGATGGACAAGGGAATACATACATAGTGTGTGGAAACCCTGGTGGTGTAGTGGTTAAGAGCTATGGCCACTAACCAAGAGGTCAGTAGTTCAAATCCACTGGGTGCTCCTTGGAAACCCTATGGGACAGTTCTACTCTGTCCTATAGGGTCACTGTGAGTTGGAATTGACTCGATGGCTGTAAGGTTTTTTGTTTGTTTTTTTGGTGTAGAGTTTGTGGAGAGGGATCTGACTTGTGTGGTAGAGTGGGGAGTGATCACAGTCCCTAAATTTGCAGAAAATTGATTAACCCTTATCTGTGAGAAGACACATAAAATGCAAAGAAACAAGGAGAAAAATAAAATGCTTTTAAGATGTTAGGTGACTGACCGCCTGGTTGGAGACCCACTGTCACTGCATACCAGCAGTGTGACCTTGGACAAATAGTTTACCAACACTGAGAGCTCATTTTTCTTATCTGTAAACGTGTATCATTAGTTCCTGCTCTTGCATCACTTTTCAAAGATCAAAGGAGATTATATCATTAGTCCTTTGTTATTTGCAAGGCACATTACCAATAATAAACTACTTAATATTAGTGTAGCACTTCACCCTTTGCAGATTACTTCCAGCTCCATCACTTGTCTTTGCTGTTCATATCCAGTGAGGTCAGTCTCCTTATTCCCATTTACAGGTGAGAAAACTCAGGCCTCCAGAGTCTATGTGATTTGCCACAGTCACACACAAGTTGTAAGTGGAAAGTATTATGATTGTCATTCCTGTAAAATTAAACAACAAACAAACGAAATACCACGGCGAGTATGCAAGATACTGACATATGTCTGGGATGATCTTTGAGACTTTCAACAGTGGGAAGGAGTAACAAGCCATAAAGTGCCTTCGTGAAAGTCCATCCAGTTAAACCTACTGATTTATGGGTTTCCAGCCCTGAGGGTGCAGTGGTTAAGTGTTCGGCTGCTAACCAAAGGGCCGGCAGTTCAAATCCACCAGCTGCTTCTTGTAAACCCTACGGGGCAGTTCTACTCTGTCCTATAGGGTCGCTATGGGTCGGAATCGACTCAGCAGCAATGGGTTTTTGGTTTTGTGGCTATTAGTGTAAAATAAACCCCACAGGTCTCCTTCTGAGCTCTTCTCTGCTTGGAATATTAATTGGGATGGTTTCTACAGTGATGGAGAAAGTAACGGATAAAAGAATGTAAAGGAAACCCATGGTAACTATGATCTCTCACTCCGTTGTCTAAGAACAGGTAAAAATTCCTGAAGATGAGACGTGTAGATAAATATAATGAGAACTGAATTTAAAAATTCATTAATTAGGGATGACTGCATATATATTGAAATTTCAACATTTTTATTGTGCATGGTAGCATTTCATTATGTTTATTCTAATTTAATTATGATTTAAAGTTTAAATCAACTAACACTATTGTCATCCTATTCTTCAAAATGAGATCCATGCATCTCTTTCGGCCTTGTGAGGTATGCTATAGTGCTCCAAAGCTAGCATTCATCAACTATTCTTTACAAAACTAAAACCTAACAATTTCATTTTAACAATAATTTCTTTGACCAAAATTATATATGGGATAAAAATAATGTGATTCTGTTGCAGGGAGCTAATAGCTACTTGCTTTGATAAAATCACCTTTTATTCTTGTTTTTCTTCAGGGGGTATAAATAACCCCCCAATATTAAATTTACAAATACATATTTTATGTATGTGAATATGTTCACTTATACCGAAGAGCCTTCAGGAAGAAAATATTTCATATATCCCTAAGTCTAAGCTTTAAAAAAGTAGAACAAGTTAAATTTCTTCTACTAATTGATTCTTGGCTACTTTGCACCCTATGACCTAGGCAAGCAAAATTGATGTAAATGTGACACCTGCCTGTGGATAATGGGATCCCTGTGTGACTGGTGGCTCAGGATAATGGAGGAGCTCTTGGTTATACCCTTCCTTCCCCATGCCGAACTTGGTGATTTCACACTTCATAATGCGAGAGTATTACTTTAAAATGCATTAAACTTCTAAAAATAGCAAATAGCCTTTTGGGTAATGCATTTTAAATAGGCTCTGTATTCAGAATTTTAAAAAATGTTCATTTTGTAGGACATCATAATAGCTTTTATAACATATTGCACCCTGTTGATAGGTCCTGCTCTTTTTTCTAGGCTTTGCCTTCTTGAGAAGAAGAAATCCCCTCCGTAGTTGCAAACCTGTTTTCGTTGCAATTGGGGCTGGCTTCCGCTCGCAGTAGGAGGCCTGTTTCACATCCCTTTTCATTGTTAGAAGTCATTTCGCTGTCAGTAGAGCTGATTGGCTATTGTTTAATATGGAGAGGTCTTATAAATAGCTTTCCTGGCTAAAAATTGAACGTAGAGATTTCAAATTAGCGCCCTCCCCCTGTACAGTATAGCTATCTGTTTTGTAATCATTTTTATGAGAGCAGATGACAGTGCATTCTGACATAAATCATCCCTCATATTCATCCCATACATATTTTAATCTCCATAGAAGCATTAAGCTGTAGTATGCTTCTGTCAAAGAAGGCTGACATCGGAAGGGCAGATAATGAATATTTGAAGCGTGAAAACACTTCGTTCTAAATTTTCATTAAATATGTATTTAATCCAAATACATTAATATGCTGTAACCAGTTTTAAGAACTTAATTATGAATTATTTACGATGTCAGAGTTATTTTGGTAAAGTTGATCTTTCCATTTCAAGTACTAAGTGGAATAAAATGAGCATGGATTTAATGGATTAAGAAATTAAATAATCATCAATTTGGAAATTGCTGTCTACTTCTTAATAAAATCTAGATTTTTTTATCTCCTTATCTTTATCAAGAGTTTTATAAAATTCTACTCCACTTTTTCTGTTTGCCTATAAGCCAGCCAAATTTAAAATGGTACATGGTTAATAATGTTATGGAATTTTGACATCATTCCAAATTTGGTTCATTTAGTTTCGGACATATTATGGCCCAAAGAATTTTAGCATAAAGAATGGGAATATTTGGAAACTTTGGCTGATTGTGTGTGTATAGTCAAAACAGTCTTAAGGAGTGAACTGATCAAGAGAGAAAGAGAGAGAACTAGTATTGATAAATTTCATCTCCCCAATGAAATTTCTGATTTTCCTTTAACTAAATGATTAACTAAAGATGGGCAAGAAGATTCTTCAAGACCTCATTTTTCCCACTCTACATCATTATGTTTAAATGGTGAGCCAAGAAATTATAAATACTACATTTAAATTCATGAGAACTAAGTATAAGCACTTTTAAACTATGTCTTCATTTTTTAAGCTACTATTTAAGGAGAAAAATGAAAAGTGATGTGCAGTAGGGAAGATTTGAGAATAAAAGAGTGTATGGCAGGGAAAAGTTAGAAGTTTTGTAGCCACGTGTGTGTGTGTGTGTGTGTGTGTGTGTGTGTAGTGGGAGGGGGCAGGTTATTCCAGGCAGAGGGATCAGCATATGTAGAAGCACAGAGGTTTGAGAAAGCCTGAAAGATTTGGAGAACCGCATGTAAGTCCGGCCTGCTAGAGAGAAAATTGTTGTGAGGAAGAGAGAAGGAGAGTTGGGGGAGATGGGTATGAGTCAGATTTGAAGGGCTTTGTAAACTGCAAAGGAGTTCTGCATCCTGTGTCCTATAAATGGTAGCAAGCCATTCAAGAATTTGAAAAAGGGGGTGGCTAATTTAATAATAATGTCAATCACTTACAGAGCACCTTCTATTTTATCCTCAACTCTTTCCTATTCCATACCACTTCTAATTCTCTTCACTTTATTATAGCTTGGAGCGCTGGTGGTGAAGTGATTGAGAGCTCAGGTTGCTAACCTAAAGGCCAGCAGTTCGAATCCACCAGCTGCTCCTTGAAAACCCTTTGGGGCAGTTCTACTCTGTCCTATAGGGTCGCTATGAGTCAGAATCAACTCGACGGCCATGGGTTTAGTTTTTTTGGTTTTATATTATAGCTCAAAAAAAATAAAGAGCTTTCTACACTATGGGGGAAGTCAGCACAACTGGACTAAACCAAAGCCAAGAAGTTTTCTGAATACAACCAAACACTTCGAGGGACAGAGTAGCAGGGGCAGGGGTCTGGGGACCATGCTTTCAGGGGACATCTAGGTCAACTGGCATAACAAAGTTTATTAAGAAAATGTTCTGCATCCTACTTTGGTGAGTGGCGTCTGCGGTCTTAAAAGCTAGTAAGCGGCCATCTAAGATGCATCAATTGGTCCCAACCCAAATGGAGTAAAGGAGAATGAAGAACACCAAAGTCACAAGGAAAGTATTGGCCCAAGAGACCGAAAGGGCCACGTAAACCAGAGACTCCACCAGCCTGAGACCAGGAGAACTAGATGGTGCCTGGCTACCACCAAAGACCACCCTGAAGGGAACACAACAGAGAGTCCCTAATGGAGCAGGAGAAAAGTGGGGTGCAGAACTCAAATTCTAATAAAAAGACCAGACTTAATGGTCTGACTGAGACTGGAGGAACCCAGGAAAGCATGGCCCCCAAACTCTCTGTCAGCCCAGAACTAAAACCATTCCCGATGCCAACTCTTCAGACAAAGGTTAGACTGGACTATGGGACATGATGCTCATGAAGAGCGTGTGTCTTAGCTCAAGTAGATACATGAGACTAAATGGGCAGCTCCTGTCCTGAGGTGAGATGAGAAGGCAGAGAAGATCAGGAGCTGGTTGAGTGGATGTGGGAAATCAGGGGTGGAAGGGGGGAGTGTGCTGTCTCAGTATAGGGAGAGCAATTAGGGTCACATAAGAATGTATGTGTAAATGTATGTATGAGAAACTAACCTGAATTGTGAACTTTCATTTAAAGTACAACAATAAAATAAAATTCAAAATAATAATAAAGTGCTTTTATTTAGTTACGCCTAGTGTTTGTAAATAAATTATTTCTAAACCCTACAGCAACTTGCAAGGTAGATGTTATTAACACCTTTTTTCATAGGATGGCCAGAGAGCTCAAGTGATTTGGCTAAGGCCACACAGCTAGTAAATGGTAGAGTCAGAATTAGAACTTGGGTCCCCGTGGCTCCAAAATGTGCCGTGTTTACATTATGTGACATTGTCATTCTTGCATTCTAGAAGTAATTATCGTGCCCCTTCTCTGTGCCAGCTCCTGAGTGGGGACAGGTGGGTCTCTGCAGTCTTAGCGATTCCCTGTGTTGTCTCTGCCTGGGGCCAGCATGCTCCTGCGCAAATATGCAATGATCGTGAGGATGGCGCAGCCCGCGGGACCAGGCAGCGTTTCATTCTGTTGCTCACAGGGTCACTGTGAGTCAGAACTGACTACACAGCACCCAACAACAACAGCAAGCCACTGAGATGACTGCCTGGGGGACGCGCTCTGAGTGTGGGGTGGAGTGGGCAGCACGGGAGGAAGGAACCCGGAGCTGAAACAAAACTGCATTCACCAAACAGCATTTTTATTATTGGTGATAAGTTCTCGACATGTTCTGGACCTAATTGATAAGTAAATCTCTTTCGACCAGAGCCGTATTATGCCTTTTGCGAGCCCTGGGTGCTTTTGCCTTCGTGGGCTCTTCCCTCCATAAAATAATATTACAAACTATATTGCACAACTGCATTGGTATAAAGACAAACAGGTGGGATTCATTATTATATAGTCATTATTGTTGTATTTATTTTTTTCCTCCTGATTTTAAAAGACATTAAAGCACTTTCGTGAGTCACTAAAAGTAGCATGACCCTGGGTGTGGTAGATAAGTCAGCTGGCCCTGCTGAAGACTGGAGTGCTATCCATCCACCGGTAGAAAAACGCCAGGTTAAGGACAAATGGTGTCACCCTTCAGTGGGGGGCTAGACGTTGGCCCAGGAGTAACTGCCACCCATGAGAGAGGCTTCTTCTTCTTTTTTAAATTGTGATGAAAATATATATACTATTTGCCAACTCAATAATTTTTACACGTTAATTCAGTGACATTGATTATGTTTATCATGTTGTGCAACCAGCCATCACCGCTATTCTTTTCCGAATTAGGCCATCACCATTCACAGAAGCTCAGTGCCACCTAACCAACGACTCCTCCCCCCACTTCCTCCACCTCTGGTCACCACTAATAATCTTGACTGTCTGTAGATGCCTATTTCGTGTAAGTGGGGTCATACAACATTTAAGAGGTCCAGATAGGCAGGAGCTGCTCCCCACCAGCTTGGCCACACCAAAAAAAATACCAAACCCACTGCCATCAAGTTGATTCCAATGCATAGCGACCCTATAGGACACAGTAGGACTGCCCCATAAGGTTTCCAAAGCTGTACATCTCTACGGAAGCCGACTGTCACGTCTTTTTCCCATGGAGCAGCTGTTGGGTTCCAACCACTGACCTTTTGGTTAGCAGCCTAGCACTTAACCACTGCGCCACCAGGGCTCCATAAGTGAGATCATACAACATTTAAGAGGTCTCCACCAGTTTGGTGAGTAAGGATATAAGGACTGAGTAAGCTCCCTGAATTCAGAAGGAAGCAGAGTCCACTATATACCTCATTAAATCAGACCACATGTGGTTTGGGGTTTACAGTCAAATATATATAGGTGAACAAATATTTTTTAAAAAATTGTATTGTGTGCCTGCAATGCCTCAAGCCCTGTGCTAGACACCTAGGATGTAGTAAACTAAAC
The DNA here is from genome assembly GCF_000243295.1 of Trichechus manatus latirostris. Classification (NCBI taxonomy): domain Eukaryota; kingdom Metazoa; phylum Chordata; class Mammalia; order Sirenia; family Trichechidae; genus Trichechus; species Trichechus manatus. Next base: position 3,074,869 of record NW_004443949.1, on the reverse strand, counting down.
AGATTTTGATGCTGCCCTCAAGGAGCTGTACTCTGCTGTGTCTTAGTTTCTTAGTGCTCATGGTGCAATGGTTAAGAGCTCCCGTGCTAACCAAAAGGTCGGCAGTTCGAATCCACCAGCCGCTCCTTGGAAACCCTATGGGGCAGTTCTATTCTGTCCTATAGGGTGGCCATAGTCGGAATCAACTCGACAGCGATGGGTTTGGTTTAGTTTTTGTATGACCTACACACATCCTCCCGTAACTCATCACTAGATAGCTTATAACACCTAATACAAAATAAAGGCTATGAACATAGTTGTTATACGGTATTGCTTAGGGAATAATGACAAGAAAACAAAAAAAGGCCTTTTTTTCCTGAATATTTTCGATATTGGTTGGTGAATCTGTGGATGCGGAACCTGCAGATACGGAGGGCCAACAGTACTTTAAAATACCCTCCAGCTCCAAGATACTGTGACTTTGAGATCGTACTAATCTATTAAATGTTAGATGTAGTATTTAGAATATCTGAATATGCATTCTATAAGATACAAGAGATGAAGAAAGGCAATACTCGAATCCTGGAATACCAGAAGGAGACTTTAACCTCTTAGGTAAAAAGGACAGTAGTCGTGAACCTGATAGGTGCTTATCAGGAGGGCTAGAAGACATTTGTTGTCATTGTTGTTGTTCTGTTAGCCGCCATAGACTCCCCCGCCCCCCCCCGACTCATGACCACTCCGTGTATTACAGAGAAGAGCTTCTCCATAGGTTTTCTTGGCTGTAATTTTTATGGAAGCAGATCACCAGGCCTTTCTTCCAGGATCCCACCGGGTAGATTCAAAACCATCAACCTTTAGGTTAACAGCCAATCGCAGACCACTTGCACAACCCAGGCTCCTTGAAAACATGGAACTCGATATAAATAGAGGCAAAGGGGATAAAAGCATGACTGACTCTTCTGTAAAAAGTTACAAAGGAAAATTAGAAATGGTAGGCACGAAGGAAAGCCAACTCTTACACACCTGTGAGAAACGAGCGGTTGGGAATGACGGTTGATTGGACTTAGAGTCCTGGTCTTTGAGCCAGATTTGAACTCTCTGGAGACCCAAAGAGAGCACCACAGATGGAACACGTGGCTGGAGGAGCCTTACAGGCTGAGGCACTTTGATGTTGCAGGAGACTCCTGCTTGAGCATCTTCCCGTTTTCTCTGTTCCAGAGAAAATGAAAAAATCACACTTTTACTTCCGAGTGAAGGAGAATTGGATGAGAAGTGGAGGCTTCAGGTTGGGAAGGCAGCACCTGTGGGGATGAACTTTCATAGCTGCTGCTTCAAGTTATTTTGTGGTATAGAATTGATTAAAAGAGCCCTCCTTTAACACTGCTACTTTTGGAGACAAGAGAAGGAAATTCTAATTTCTGGAAACCCAGGACGCTGCCCTCACAAGAACAGGAAATAATGAGTGCTCCGAAAGAAAACCCAGACGAATACATGGCCCTCGACCAGAAAGCAATAACAGACAAACAATGGCAACAGCAATTACTGAAAAATCCTAGCCTCCCTTTCCAGAGCCAGGGAAGAGGAAACAAAAAGCAACCTGGGTTCCTTGGATGGAAACCAAGCCCTCATACTTGACGGCTTTCACCGTTAATTTCATTGAAATGGCCCCATGTTAACTTGGGCTCTCTGAATTTATTCATGTCAGTAAGTCAGTCCCTGAAGGGTGCCAGAGGGACTGAGCTGGTGGACTGAGTGATGGGTTTATGGGGTGGCTGCTGGCTGCCCGGCTGTCTCAGAGAGGAGTGACAGTCGTGTGCTGGCCATTGGGGAAAGATTCTGATTGAGGCTGATACTGAGCAAGTGATTAAATCTGTTTGGAAAGTTAGCGAGAAGATGGAAAAAATTGAAAAGGGAATGTAGTTCATTCCTTTTGGGCACTTTCTTTTCCCCGTAAGTATTAACTCTTAGCTATCTTCAAATTCTGACTGGACTTCATGTTTTCAGATAGATACACTGATTTGAACCCAGTGAAAAATATCATTCTAAGAACTACCAAAATGTTTGCAAATGCTAAAGAGAATGGAGAGGAAGCCAGGAGAGTTTTCTGGAAATTGAATTTGCTCAAATAGTTTGTAGCAACTCTCCCATGAGAGCATTTGAAACATCGAGTTTAATTTGGGCTGTTTGACGAAGAGTCTGAGAGTAGAGAGTTGGAAAGAGAGGGACATACAGACTTTCTGTGGGATTGTGTTGTTTTTTCTCCATCCGTTCTATGTCGAGGGCTCAAAGAAATAAATCTAGAATGTTCTTAATGTTAAGAGTCTCCGTTTCTTAAGAAATTAGCTCCTTGGCTGTTTATTGGCATGTTCCCTTATGAAAATGGGGATGCAATTTTAATTTAACTGAATGGTATTTCATTGTCTCTGGTTCTTTCCACCTGAATGTGGTCGGGTTGGAAGAGGCCAAAGTATACAGCTTGTCAGCATCCATGGTAATCAGGCCCTGACAGTACTGATTTTACTACTCATGGTCCAGATAAATCACAAAGTTTAATTTTTCCCAGCATTATGGCAGATTCACCCATGCCTACAATGCCAGTGAAGACAGGCAGGGTAGCATACATTTTAGAACTTTATTTTTGTTTTGTTTTGTTTTTTTAATTTTATGCGTTTGCCATTTATTTTACCTTTGGAAACCCTAATGGCATAGCGGTTAAGAACTCAGCTGCTAACCAAAAGGTTGGCGTGTTCAAATCCACCAGGCATTCTTTGGAAACTCTATGGGGCAGTTTTGCTCTGCCCTATAGGGTCGCTATGAGTTGGAATCAACTCATTGGCAATGGATTTGGTTTTTTGGGGGGTTGCTTTCTGAATATTCTCGAATGCAACGTTAAGAGAGTCTTTAGGAATGAGGGAAGCTGCTGTCTTTTCTCTGTGAGAACACCTGGGGAGTGTAAGGGTGCATAAGAGAAGCAGCTTATTAAGTGCCTCAATAAAAGTAAGAGCACTAATTTGTCACACTGCATGACATTCAAGAAAACAAATACTTCATAGATTAAAATGCTAGGGAAGGTAACTGTGGTAGTATGGAAAGTTCCAAAGTATATTTATGATAGGGGCTGCCTGAGTATACAAAAGAATTTTGCTAGAGGGTTAAAACAGAGAGATATGCCTTTCTGTGTGTTTTAATCATTACCAGCCTGAGCTCCTTAAGTCCTAGCTTACCATCTCTGATTTTGTAAGTATCTTTTATGGTACCCTTGGGTTGTGCAAATGGTTAAGTGTTGGGCTACTAGCCAAATGGTTGGCAGTTTGAACCCACCCAGAGATGCCTCAGAAGAAAGGCCTGGCAATCTCCTTCTAAAGGTCACAGCCATGAAAACCCTATGGAGCAGTTCTACTCTGAAACACATGGGGTCGCCATAAGTCAGAATCCACGTGACAGCAACTGGTTTGTTTTGTTTTGTTTTGTTTGTTTTCATGGCATCGAGCACAGAGCGAGGGTTCAGAAGTATCTGTGGGGCTACAGGTTAAAGTGAAAAGAACATCCACGTGCTTCAGTCATCTCCTTCTTGATCCCAAAATCATAGAGATCTGGGAAGAAGGACTCTCTCCTCCATCACTGCAAGAGCCACGAGAATACAAAGCCCTGTAGCAGAAGGGCCATATGGAAACACCCAGACATGAATCCATGAATGTGTTCGGTGATGAAAACACGGAGTGGATGAGCCTCTTGTTTTCTGTAGGAGGTGGGGTCATTTAGGCGGCTAGTTTGTGAGGATGGTGGTCCCTGCCTTTATCCCCTCCAGAGCTGCACACACATAGCCACCACCGCAGCTGCCTGCCCTCGTGTCCAAAGGGTAATGCTAGACTAGGTTTTCGTTAGACTCTAGTTTCTCAGAATCATCATTAAATCTATGTGAGGAAGGCAGCCACCAGAAAACAAATGAAAGAAATGAAGTATCCTGGAAATCCTTTTCTCAAGTACAGATGAGTATCTCATAGATTCCGTTTGCCAAGTAGCGAGATGATTTTGGAGACTACCTCACCAGTACGTATTAGGCCACCTTACCATGGTCACATTCTCCATGTTACTCTATTCATCTAGATACTGTGTAATAGATACTGTATAATAACTTATTTTCATGGTCATGTTTAAAGATCCAAAAATCAAACCCACTGCCATCAAGTCGATTCTGACTCATAGCGACCCCATAGGGTTTCTGAGGCTGGACATCTCTGTGGAAGCAGACTGCCACATCTTTCTCCCATGGGGCTGCTGGTGGTTTCAAAATACCAGTTAGCAGTCGATCGCTTCAACCACTGTACCACCAGGGCTCCTAATGTTTAAAGACAGTAAGATAATAATTGCAAAATATTTTTGGAAACTGTAAGGAAGGGATCAGCAAAGTTAGGCCCAGAGGGTAAATTCTGCCTGCTGCTTGTTTTGATGAATAAAGTTTTTTTGAAACACAGCCATGCTCATTCCTTTACATAGTGTCTGTCTGTGGCTGCTTTCACACTTCAACCACAGAGTTGAGTAGTTGCAACAGAGACCACGTGACCCGCAAAGCTGAAAATATTTGCTATCTAGCTCTTTAAGGAAAAAGTTTACCAATCCCTACCTTAAGAAAAACAATCTTAGTTTTAGCGGTTAAACAAATAGGCTGATGTACACTCTTACATATAGGACCAAATTGCATGCACTTCCAAACCTCTTAATGGTGTAATATATAGTCCTACAAGGCTCTTAATCAAGGTACGAGAGATACCATGTCCAGACAAAGGATTGGGTCCAGTAAACTTCAGATAGCTATCACCAGGGACTTGCTCTGGGTAATGATCTGATAAAACCTCCTGTTGCTGTCGAGTTGATTACGACTCATAGAGGCCCTATAGGACAGAATAGAACTGCCCAGTAGGGTTTCTAAGGAGTGGCTGGTGGATTCGAACTGCCGACCTTTTTGATAGGGGCTGTCAATTTGGATGTATCTAATAAGGAGCCCAGAGTCCCTGAGTGGTGCCAACAGTTAACGTACTTGGCTGTTAACCAAAAGGTTGGAGGTTCTAGTCCACCCAGAGGCACTTCTGAAGAATGGCCTGGTGATCTACTTCTGAAAAATAAGCCACTGAAAACCCGGTGGAGCACAGTTCTACTCTGACACATATGAGGTCACCGTGAGTCGGAATTGACTTTACGGCAACTGGTACTGGTACTAGTATAAGGACAGACGTGAATACTAAGCAGTGGTTGAGAAGGATGTGGCTTTGCTGAGACGGTAAGCTCTGATTAGCTAAAAAGGATTTGCGATGACCTGAAAAACAAATTTTGAGGCTACATCAATATCTTGAATGAGGAAAGAGACAGTTTAACTCTACTCTGTACTGGTCAAACCACAGTTGGAAGACTTTGTTTAGTTTTGTGCCTCCATATTTTTAAAGGCTGAGAGACAAAGTGCAGCTCATGGAGAAGAGTGACCAGATTTGGGTAGGGACTTGAAACCATGCTATATAAGGAATACCGTAAGAAGTTGGTATGTTTAACCTGGAAAAGAGAAGACTCGGGAGTATATACAAGCTATGTTCAAATTTGTGAGGGTCTTTATGTTCAGTGTAGCTCTTGGTACAACTGGGACCAATGAGAAGAACTTTTCATGGTTAGCATGTGCAAAGATGGAGTTGGTGATCTCAGGAGCAAGTTAGAACGTTGTGGAAATGATTTAAGTATCAGTGGAGTGATTGGATTGATGACTTCAAAAATTCCTTCCATCCCTCAAAGATGATTCCAAGCAGGCTTTTCACAAGTATATGTTCTGAGTTGTTTCGTTCTAAGGCATGGTGGTATAAATGAACGTTAGTGATTCATCAGTTCAAGAAACGTAAGTATTAGAGGTTTCATTGGGTACCCAAGCTAAGATGCCTCAAGATGGAGGCCCGTCTCGACACGGAGCCTTAATCACGCCTTCTTTAGTATTTCTCTCTCATTTCTACCATTCCTTTGCTATCTTCTGTACCAATTGCTTCTTCTTTTAGTTAGTACAATACTCAAGTTGGGATGTACTCATTCATGTGGCAGTTATGTGTCCATTTGTAACACTGGGAGTGGCAAGGGTCAGGAAGGAATTTTTTAGGTCAGCATCACAGCAGAAAAAAAAACTCAATAGAACTCTAATTACCCACAAAAGTTAATATGTCCTCCTGAGTAATCAGTTCCATCATAAGTAACTATTTCATCATGTCTAGTTCCAGAGTATGAATATACTAGAGTTAACCTTACAGATGGGGCAGTGGTGGTTCAGTGGTACAATTCTTGCCTTCCATATGGGAAATGGGTTAAATTCCCGGCCAATTCACCTCACGTGCAGCCACCACCATTATCAGTGGAGGCTTACGTGTTGCTATGAGGCTGAACAGGTTTTAGCAGAGCTTCCGGTCTAAGACGGACTGGGAAGAAAGGCCTGGCAATCTACTTCCAAAACACAGGACTGGACAGCGTTTTGTTCCGTTGTGCATGGGGTTGCCACGAGTCGGGGGCTGACTCAACAACAACAGTCTTACAGATATTCCAGAACCAAGAGTGAAGATAAGCAAACAGGTGCCCTGTTCTAGATTTACTAAGCTCGTTCAAAATAAAACAGCGCAAGTTTTGATCCCAAGCTTGAATGTCCTGCTTCTTAGAAAAGTTGGTGGCAAGAAAGTAGATGGAAAGCTCACATACTTTCTGCTGTTTCCTTCCTCTGTCTGTAAAAGACATTTAGTAATTTTCCAATTACTGCAGCAATGTTTTGAGGATCAGTTGGAGCATAATTGCAAAGAGCTTGGGAATGCTTTAAAGGAAGAAGGCTTAATCTTTCATTATCGTGTTGATTACCAGCTACAGCAATAGCCTACTCCGTTGATATCTTCTTATTGCTTTTCATTTATGCTAATAGAAAAAGGCTACTAGTTATATAGGGTTTTAGTTCCCTGGAAATAAATGACATGAAATGAATAAATCATGTCCTATTGTAGGTTTGCAGGCAGGACGCAAGATTACTGAATTATTCACTATGCAAAAGAGAGAGCTAAAAAGAAATCAATCTTTGGCTCAGCTTGAGTGATCCATACCATAAGGTTCTAACGTATGGGTTAGGGACCCTCTTTGCAAGAGTTCTCATAACCTAGTTAAGTTGGTAATTAGGACACAAGGAAGACCAAAAGGGGAAAAAATAAGAATGTTGAACAGCAGCCAAGCGAATTTTAGAATAATGAAGAAATATCAAATAGG
>NW_004443949.1:3064908-3066161 GCF_000243295.1 Trichechus manatus latirostris | reverse complement strand
TTTGTATATGGGCTATTCTTTTTATTATTGATTTGCAGGAGTTCTTTATATATTCTGGATACGAGTCCTTTATGTTTATTGTGATTATCTTCTCCCTCAAGTTCCATTCTTAAGTCAAGATATGCAGTTGATATCATGACCCCTTCCCGCTATAAGATCCTTTCACTTCATTAGTAGAATCAGTACTGACTAAATTGTAGGAGAACAGCATCTTGGGAGTCCAAGAGGCTGTGGAGAAGAAAGATTAATGCTGTTTTGTCTCAGTTCCTCTCCTGATTTTATGGTAGTCTTCTGTGCTTCTGAAAGGGAGGCAGTGTCACCAGGCTCAAGAAGCAAAGGTAAACTTCAGGGAGGAAGATAAAGGGGACTCAAAGGTGTAGCAATACCGATATTTGAAATGATACTCCAAAAGCAGATCTTGTCTTAACTTGACCAATAATACTGTGGGAAACATGGTGGGAAATTCATGACCTTGATGTTGTAATTTACAACCTTCTTTTAGAAAACGAAGCCAGTGGACCATGAACCTAGTTTTGTATTGCCTGGCAGGTCCTATGGAACAAGCCAAGAATGCTGCCCGGAACTCTATATTCTGTTACGCATGCACTGGTTAGCTATGCATTCTCCCTCTATTAAGTTATTGCCAAGCAAAGGTGATTTATTAAGATGAGAAGCAGACATTGCTAAAAAAAAAAAAAAAAAAAGAAAAAAAGGAAGAAAAGCAAAAGAAATAAATGTTTCCTCAGAACGCACAAAGGAGAACAGATGTCAGCAGAAGCAGATGTATGCCTCTCTGGGGTGAAAGAAAGAATACTTAATGCAATCAGAATCCCAGTAAAATAAGTAACCAAGAAAGTAGAACATCTAAAAACTTTGCAGAATTCCTTTACGTGATGTGATGGATCTGTAGGTGCATGTTTCAAACTATTTTTTAAAAGAGAGAAAAATGAGAATGCACTCCTGAATGCAAAGCTATATTTATCCCACTTTTAGAACTATAAAACCATCCAGGAGATTTGCCTGGAGGAAGACGTCACAGCTCTATCAATTATAGATCCTGTGTAGCTCAATCAGCTAAATGGCTAATGTCTGCCCATGACCCTTATGTGTCATGATCAACAATTAATTCTTTCCCAAATTTCAACATATAAATGAACAAAATATAAATTGTTTAGGTAAACATCTTGAGAAAAGTGGCTGAATGAAATGACCAAATTGTTGGCTTCTAAATCACAAAGTAGGGATGACTACAG
>NW_004443949.1:3062208-3063404 GCF_000243295.1 Trichechus manatus latirostris | reverse complement strand
TCGCATTTACTTTGAGATAGTGAGGTTGGATGAAAGAGTGAAATCTAAAAAGGATATGAGGTCCTACGTAGGAGGAGTAATAATTTGACACATTTTCCGGACTCACAGGGATTCCTAACTGTCGGCTGTAGTTTTTCAATGCCCATCAGTGTGTGTGTGTGTATACATAAATTTTTTCTCGTATTTTTACTCACTTCATGTTTTTCCCTAGGAAGTGCTAATCTCTGGTAGACCTCTAGAGTTTTAAAAGAACAATAAAAGTGACATGAACTCTAGTTACAATCTATTGGTTATAAATGAATGGAAAGTTTAGCTGCCGCTCTTAAGCATTTTAGCTGCTCTTATCACAGGCTTCCTCTAAAAACGACTATTTCCATAGTTAGCTGAGAAAGCGCAACAGAAGGGAAATTTTGCCTTTGACTACTTTTTTTTTTTTTGAAAGAAATATCAAAAACAAAAGAATATTTCTTTTGTTTACCTTCTAACCCTGCCACTACTTTGGGAGTAAAATGTCAGCAGAAAAAAGGAAGGTATAATCAGAAAATAAAATCGATTCCCTCAGTAAATACAAGAACCTACCAGGCTGCTTTTGGAATTCAAAGGACATTAAGCACTGATCTCACAACGCTACCACCCCAATAGCGAAGGCTGGCGTATAAAACGGATAGCAGGGTGGTATTGTGTTACAGATGCAATGGTGGAGGGGTGTGCAGGGTGCAGTGGAGGCACGGGGGAGGGTTGCCTAGTGGATGGGAATCCTACATGAACGTTGGAAAAGAGATAGGGAGAGGCGAGAGAAAGGCTGCAGAGGCAGGTAAAGGCAGGATTATATACACCACACAAAGGATTGTGGACCTTATTCTTCGGAAGACAGTCCTTGAGTGGAACAAACTGTTTGCACTCGGCCGCTAATCTAAAGATTGGCGGTTTGAACCCACCCAGTGGTGCCAAGGAAGAAAGCCCTGGTGATCTGCTTCCATAAGCATTACAACAAAATAATAATAATAATCCTGTGGAACATGGGGTTGCAGATAGGGTTGCCAAGAGTCAGAAGTGACTTGATGGCAAGCGGTTTGGGTTTTTGGTGTTGTTTTCTTCCTTTGGAAGCCATGGGGAAGCCGTGGAGGGCTTTACAGAGACAAATTCCATGACAAGCATTGTAAATAGTGGTTAGTACCTGGCTTCGTTGAGTGCCA
>NW_004443949.1:3059380-3060846 GCF_000243295.1 Trichechus manatus latirostris | reverse complement strand
TCTGCCTGGAGATAGCTTTTTAGGCTTTGGTCCCGGTTCGTCTGGACGCCAGCTCTGAGCAATAGGTAATGTTATCCTCACTTTCCTCATGTGGAAACAGTCTCCGTATGGAGTTGCATGGCTTACTGCAGGTCGCGCAGCTGGGAAGTGACATCAGGGGGACAGGTACAAGGTAGAGGTGACTGACTGTGCCAGGCAATACGGATCTAGTAGCCAACCCTCCTCCCCCCAGAGGTGTGCGCTTAGTTGTGTGGGAACAAGGCCGACTCTCAGGCCCAGAGAAGAAGGCAGGCTCCACCCGCTGAAACTGGAATACGAGGCAGAGACTTGGTCTCAGGAAAAAGGCAAAAGCTCTTGTCACTGGGATTGGAGTACAAGTCAGAAAGTGCTTCACAGCAAGGCTGGCTTGATGCTTAGTGGGCCGAGTTGGTCCTACCGAGAGCTGGCCTGTTCTCCTGGGGCACTCTGGAGCAGCAGGTAGAGGTCAGGTGACTCCAGGTGTGGGGCGGGATGCTGCAGGCATGTGGACTGCATTCCTGAACTTTGCTAGGTGTGGAGCTGAGCATGTGTGCCTCATAAAGAGACCATTTTTCTACTTCTGTTTGAAAACTGTAGAGAATTACACTATGATGAGTTTTCTGATAAGGGAAGTTGGGAGAAGAATTGTGATTTTGTTATTCCAAGGCCCTTGAATAGGAGCTAGACTTTACATATGTCTTATTGTATTATCCATTATTATTTTTATCAAGAATAAAAATTGCCAGAATTTTTAAGGAAGTCATAAAAGTGCAATATAAGAACCTTTGCTTTTCCTCCTTATTATTTGATTTTGTCTTATTATTTTTAGTTTGCCATCTCTCATTGGTCATTTTAAAATTTATTTATTAAAAATCATTTTGTATTTAAATATGTGTCTTTCTTACTGATGCCAGCACTTTGAAAAGGAAGAACCACATCTCCTAAGTCTTTGTAGTTTCTCCAGTATCCAACAACAAGTGTGGTCATAGTTGTTGTTGTCAGGCACCATTGAGTCGGTTCCAATTCATGGTGGCCCTGTGCACGACAGAACGAAACACTGCCTGGTCCTGCGCCATCCTCACAGTCGTGGCTATGTTTGAGCCCATTGTTGCAGCCGCTGCGTCAGTCCATCTCATTGAGGGTCTTGCTCTTTTTCGCTGACCCTCTACATTTGCTAACCATACTTGACCAAGCATGATGTCCTTCTGCAGGGACTGGTCCCTCCTAATAACATGTCCAAAGTAAGTGAGACAAAGACTTGCCATCCTCCCTTCTAAGGAGCATTCTGGCTGTACTTCTTCCAAGATAGATTTGTTCGTTCTTCTGGCAGTCTATGGTACATTCAATATAATTGGCACATCATAAATACTGTATTCTTTTTTAGTAGCTAATAAAGGATTCACTCATTCATTTAGCATTTCTCTGTGCTAGGCATATGCTAAGTACTT
>NW_004443949.1:3057762-3059280 GCF_000243295.1 Trichechus manatus latirostris | reverse complement strand
ATGTGAACACTGGCTCCTTAAGACATATGTTCTTTGGTTTGAGGCCTCACCACATGTTTGGATCATGCTCTTCTGATCTGATAAAAAGGCTGTTTAGTGGCATCCATTGGTATTTGATACCCTGCTTCCAATACAGCAATTTGATCAACTGAATGCAGTCTTTGAAGCCACAATGGATGCATTTTGCGCTTAAGTAGATAATGAAAATAGCAAGAAAAATCAATGAATTAAACCACTATTTGGAGGCATCCTCGCCGTATTAAAACGTAAGATGTTTGGAGTGAGCTGCATGCAGAGGCAGGGACTGTTCACAAAAGAGGTAATATGGTAAGTGCCCTCTTCTTCCTTAGCAATCAATGTTTACTTGTCCTTAACAGTTTTCTTAGTTTTCTACTGGGCATATGTTTCTCCTTCTAAATAGAACAGTCTGGTGGAAATGAAGTTGATCAACAGGCGATTCTAGCTTTTTTTTTTTTTAATTTTAAAAAATCTAGAAATTAGTACGGGCAGGTCAGTGAGGGAGAATGTCTAACCTTATTCTAATACGTATATAGATAGACCATTTCAATTCAAAATAACGTGTATGTGTGTGTGTGTGTGTGTGTGTGTGTGTGTGTGTGTGGCGTGTCTGTCTGTGTATGAACATGCTTTAATATATAAAAGCAGTGGTTCTCAATTTGGTAACGTTAGAATCACCTGGAGGGCTTGTTAAACCACAGATGGCTGGGCCCCATCCCCAGAGTTTCTGCTTTAATTGGTCTGGGGTGGCACCTGAGATTTGGCATTTATAGTAAGTTCCCAGGTGACGTTGGTGATGCGGGTTTAGGACCCACACTTTGCGATTCATTGTATTAAAGAATTCTGGGATGCCTGTCTCATTTCCCCCTGCGCCAGGTAGCCCTGATGCATTTCCACATATGCAGAAAAGGAGAGCTAAAACCCCAGTCATTAAACTTGTCACTCACTAGGAACCTAACTGGATATAATATGTCTTGTTACTATGGGAGGATTTAGTTTATTTTTCATGAAGAATCAAAACTTTAGAGGTAGGGAGGACTTGAAGCATTATCTAACTTAACCTGTGTCTGTGGATGAAGACAGACCCCAAGAGATTAACTTACTTTATTAAGGTCACACAGATACCTGTGACTCCAGGAACAAAATGCATCTGCCTTTTAACTCCCAGACCAGGCAGTCTTTGCACTGTGCCACCTGGCATTTGCAACTTTCATTCCAGAATTATCTATAAATTAGCTAGTTACAATTTAGGGAGCCTCATAAAAGTGAGAAAAATTGTTTTAGTGCATCTGCCACATTCTTGACATAGCTGGGGGAGAAAACTAGCTGCGGCTTGCTATCACTTATTGGACTTGCTAATTGCCTTGCTGTCTGCCTGGAGATAGCTTTTTAGGCTTTGGTCCCGGTTCGTCTGGACGCCAGCTCTGAGCAATAGGTAATGTTATCCTCACTTTCCTCATGTGGAAACAGTCTCCGTATGGAGTTGCATGGCTTACTGCA
>NW_004443949.1:3055754-3056736 GCF_000243295.1 Trichechus manatus latirostris | reverse complement strand
TACTTCTTCCAAGATAGATTTGTTCGTTCTTCTGGCAGTCTATGGTACATTCAATATAATTGGCACATCATAAATACTGTATTCTTTTTTAGTAGCTAATAAAGGATTCACTCATTCATTTAGCATTTCTCTGTGCTAGGCATATGCTAAGTACTTACACTATAGGAAAGGATAAAAATAAGTAAATGGCATTTATTATACAGAGTGATAAGGACTAGAGTAAAGTAATAATACTAATAACAGTGACATATATGGGCTGATTTCAATGCTTTGTATATGTTATCATGTATAATCCTTACTACAGCCGTATAATAGATGTGTACTATTATCCCCATTTGATTGATGAAGAAGTTGAAGTGCAGTGGAGATGGAGTAATTTGACTGAGGCACAGCTAGGATATGACGATTCCCTGAGTTCTTAAAACCACTTTAGCTGTATATGCAGCCTGTGATGTAAAAACAGTGACACGCAGGGCACTGTGGGAGCCCCCAAGAGCACTGGTTAGCCACACCTGAGGAGTCTCAGCTGACACCTGAGGGATTAGTGAGGGCTGCCAGCCAAAGCAGATGGGTATCCTGGGCCAAGAAACAACATGTATGAAATCCAAGGCAAAAGAGAACAGGAAGTGTCCCGAAAACCACCACAGTACAGCATGGTCAACGTGCAAGTGTGAAGGAGGAATGCGTGTGAAGAGCGGTAAGAGAGGTGGCCTGAGGCTAAGCGGTTAGGAGCTACGCTTTAGAAGTCAAACGTCGAGGCTGTGCCCACAGCAAAGAGGGTGGGGAGGAGCAAGGGAGTCTGAAGGACTTTGCCTGTAGAAACCGCTTTGGAACCTATCGGTAAGAGAAATCACTGTTCCAAAAAGGCGTCCTGAGAGTTTTTAGGGAGAGTAGCAGCTGACTGGAAACCCTGGTGGCATAGAGGTTAAGAGCTAGAGGTGCTAACCAAAAGGTGGGCAGTTCAAATCCACCAGGCGCTCCT
>NW_004443949.1:3052814-3054304 GCF_000243295.1 Trichechus manatus latirostris | reverse complement strand
AGAAGTTAAAGATATTCGAAGCAGTGAGAACACAGAATCCTTTTAGGTTTTGTCTTTGTTTTTTTCCTTTTCTTTTTTTCTAGAATCTTGTATCATTATCTTATTGTTGCTAATATTGTTCAACAATTCTACTTGATCAAGCTTTTCCAAAGCATTTAGTTATTTTTCTTTTCACACTGATATTGAATGAGTTGCTCTATATCACAGTACCAAGTACAAGTGACATAAGCAGGTCTAGCATAAAATGCAACTGATTCTTTGCCAACATAAAACTCAACTCTTGATTATTGATGTCGGTGGGGTGTTACAGGGTAGCTATGAGCCTCAGGTGGTCAGTGTGACATGGGCATTCGCATAGAGCCTTCAAAGAAAAAATGGAGAGAGCTGGTGAATCTGTCAAGCTGGTTATATTGATATATATAAAGCTGTTATGGAGTTTTACCTTTCATAAAACATAATTTATTGGGGAAAAAAAATATGCTTTTTTTTTCTTTGAGCAAGCTTTGGAAGGCCAAGCTAGCTACAGCCAAACGGCATTCTAGAATCCAAAGAGAAGGTAAATAGGCACTGCTTAAACTTCTGAAGTATCAGGATTGTTCATATGGGAAAACAAGAATTAGACCTTCACAAGAAACCTCCTACCCCTTTCCAATTTGACCTTATCTTGTTATGAAAAGGCAGATTGTTTGAAGGAAAAGTTCTAGATTGTTAGTATTTACATTGGAGCTTGGCAGGGGCCTTTATGAGCTTGTTCTTGGAACAGTAGTCTTGGAAGATCCAGGAGTCAATCTTCTTTGACTTCAGAAGAAAACTGGAAGAGGAAAAGTGTAGGGAGATGTTTCCTAGTCTCTCTGCTTCAGGCAACATGTGTACCCTCCCGCAAAAGAAGGCTTAGGGCAGAATGAAGACTCACCAGACCCTGAGGCGGGCATGTTTTACGCAGTGAATCATTTAAGTATTCCAAATTCGAACTTACAATTTCTATTTCCAAGCTTGATTGGCTCCACTTCGTATAAATCAAATTGATGAAAGCAGGAATTAGAGATTCAAATTTATGTTACGGTTAGACCTGAGAAAAGGGAGACAGAATGATGAGTCAGAAGGTAGGAGGCCACACAGCTCATTTTTTTCCAGCACAGGAAAAGCATTTATGAATTTTACTGTTACCTCAACCAAAAATGAGCCCAGGTGGTACAGTGGTTAAGCACTTGGCTGCTAACCAAAAGGTCAGCAGTTTGAATCCACCAGCTGTTCCTTGGAAACCCTGTGGGGCAGTTCTACTCTTTTCTATAGGATTGCTATGAGTCGGAACTGACTTGATGGCAACGGGTTTGGTTGATTGTTTGGTCAACCAGAAAGGTGCCCTTTTAAAAGTGTTACTTTATTACACAAGTCTTGATTTTAAAATAGAGCACCATATCCATCATCCCAAAATTGTTTAGAGTAACTCAAATCTAAGAATTGATTTTAATATGAATGTATTTATTCAA
>NW_004443949.1:3050309-3051976 GCF_000243295.1 Trichechus manatus latirostris | reverse complement strand
GCCGACCGGGGTGAGTTAACGAAGCTACGGGCCACTGGGATTGCCTGAAGCTTGACCACATACTCGGGTCCCTTTCTTCCTGGCTGGTACCATCGATATTAGGGAACAGAAGATTTTTATCTTCATAAAAGTCTGTCTCAGTGAAATCAATTAGCCCAGCATGCCTCAGACAGTTAGTTCTGTGATACAAGTAGCCGCTCCTTTTGACCAAAGTTAAGAAAAGAAAAAAAAATTTTTTTGTAAATGAAAACATTTTGAGTTACAAAGAATCTAGCCCTGCTTTTCACAAGGTTTCGTTATTCATGTAAGAAGGGGGAAGGGATCTATGGAGGACACTGTAGTGACCCCCCAGCTCCTTTCACAGGCCGATGCACCTGCCCCGCATCCTCCATCCTCTCTGAGTATTGGCTGCTTGTGTTATTATTGTTGTTAGATGCTGTCGAGTCAATTCTGACTCATAGGGACCCTGTGTCATAGAGTAGAATTGCCCCATAGGGTTTTCTTGACTGTAATCTTTATCAGAGCAGATCACCAGGTCTTTCTCCCACAGAGCTTCTGGGTAGGTTCAAACAGCCAACTTTCGATTAGCAGCTGAGCACTTAATCATTGCACCACCAGGCCTCCTTGGCTGCTCATTTAAAAAAACCAGACTCATCGCCATCGAGTTGATTCCTACTCATAGCAACCTTATAGGACAGTAGAACTGCCCCATAGGGTTTCCAAGGAGCAACTGGTGGATTTGAACTGCCAACCTTTTGGTTAGCAGCCTAAAGCTTAACCACTGTGCCATGGCTGGTCATAGGTGTCCCCTATTTTAGAGAAATGCCCTTGGCTGATCTGGAGCCACTGTATCGGTGGAGGTACTTGCCCCTACTCCCCTGCTCCACATCTAGAGGCTGAGTGACTGACACAGCAAAGGGAGGAAGGCTGGCCCACCCTTGTCTTAATGTGGACCAACTCTGTACTCCAGAGCTCCCCCTGGAGGGGCTCAAGTAAATTTTCTTCCTTCTTATATCCTTGTGGCTTACACCTTCCTGTCCTGTCCTGCTTCCCTCTTCAGCTTCTCCTGAGAGCACTTCCTCCAAAAATCATGTGGACCTGAATCCCTATCTCAGGCTCTGCTTCTCAGGAACCTATCTAGGACAGTGTTGTGGATTAAATGTGTCCCCGCAAAATGTGTGTTGTAAATCCTAATCCCTATCCCTGTGGTTATACTCTCATTTGGGAATGGGTTTTCCTTGTTTTGTCAATGAGTCAGTATCACTGTAGGGCATGTCTTAAATCAATTGGAGCCCTGGTGGCCTAATGGTTAAGAGCTTGTCTGCTAACCAAAACGTCGGCAGTTTGGATCCACCAGCTGCTCCTTGGAAACCCTATGGGGCGATTCTCTGTCCTATAGGGTGGCTATGAGTCGAATTGACTTGTCGGCAATATAGAAGAGCAGATTAAGCCAGCAAGTGAGCAAGCAGAGTTAAGGGAAGATGGATGCCATGCCACATGAGATCTCTAAGGAACCAAGAGACAAGGACCTTACCCCAGAGCCAAGAGAGAGAAAGCCTTTCCCCAGAGCTGGTGCCCTGAATTCAGACTTCTAGCATCCTAACCAGTGAGAAAATAAATTTCTGTTTTTTAAAGCCATCCACTTGTGATATTTCTGTTGTAGCAGC
>NW_004443949.1:3046052-3048776 GCF_000243295.1 Trichechus manatus latirostris | reverse complement strand
GCATCAATTGGTCCTAACTCGTCTGGAGCAAAGGAGAACGAAGAACACCAATGACACAAAGAAAATATTAGTCCAAGAGACAAAAGGGCCCCATAAACCAGAGACTCCATCAGCCTGAGACCAGAAGAACTAGATGGTGCCCAGCTACCACCAGTGACTGCCCTGACGGGGAACACAACAGAGAGTCCCTGATGGAGCAGGAGAAAAGTGAGGTACAGAACTCAAATTCTAATAAAAAGACCAGACTTAGTGGTCTGACTGAGACTGGAGGAACCCCAGAAGACATGGCCCCTGGACCCTCTGCTAGCCCCAAACTAAAACCATTCCCAAGGCCAACTCTTCAGACAAAGATTAGACTGGACTATAAGATATAAAATGATATTCATGAAGAGTGTGCCTCTTAGTTCAAGTAGATACACGAGACTAAATAGGCAGCTCCTGTCCAGCGGTGAGACAAGAAGGCAGAAAGGGACAGGAGCTGGTTGAATGGACACAGGAAATCCAGGGTGGAAAGGAGGAGCGTGCAGTCACATAACAATAAGTATATAAATTTTTGTATGAGAAACTAACTTGAGCTGTAAACTTTCACCTAAAGCCCTCCCCCCAAAAAAAACCTCTATTGGTATCAAAGAATAAATAAATTTTCCAGATACATAAAAAGATATAAAACTTAAAAAAAAATACAGAACCATTTTATGGAACTCTTTCTGTGATCTAACACTTCTTCCTATTAAAATGTATACAGGAGAACATTTTAGTTTTTGCTATTGAGAAGACATCAACATTGTGATGATCTCATATCTGTTGTCTGTTGAAAACACTGTAGCATCCTCCAGGACTGCCAAGGCACATGATCTAATGGCTGGTGCACCAAATGGTCCCAGTGTGCATTGTAATTGATGGGGATACTGCCTCTGCTCACTCTCTCTCTCTGCTCTCACTACTCAGTTATCACCAGGCAGGATTCCTCCACTTTACTGTCTACCATAATAAACAGGATAACCAAGCTGACTGAATAGATTTAGTTCTACACCAATGCAAAGCCAAGACATAGTGGTCTATAGATGATTTTTTCTTGGAGATCTGGCTGTATGCTGGATAGTGACCACACTGTACTCTGCCTTAAGTATATCATGTTGATATACTCTTCCTTGTGTACGTGGCCCTCACGCACGTGCTCCATTTAAACCGTCTCTCATGTACACTTTCCACTTCAAATCCTTTCCCTGCACCAGTTTCACCCTCTCTGGGGCCCTTAAAAGAGACCCTTAAGGGACTGAGTTCTTCAAACACGTCAATGCCATCGACAGAGAAAGAACAGCTAAGGAACTGCTCCATATTAAAAGAGGCTAAAGAGACATGACAACTGAATACGTAATCCTAGACTGGCTCCTGTACTGGAGACAAATTCTATAGAGGACATTACTGGTTGGGATACAGATGGCAGATTAGATAAAAGTATTACATCAGTGTTGAAAGTACTAAGGTTGCTAACTGAACTGGGGGTATGTGAGAGGATATCCTTATTCTTAGGAAATACACCAAACCCGCTGTCGTTGAGTCGATTCGATTCTGACTCACAGTGACCCTATAGGACAGAGGAGAACTGCCCCCACAGGGTTTTCAAGGCTGTACATCTTTATGGAGGCAGACTGTCACATCTTTCTCTCATGAAGCCTCTGGGGGTTCAAATCACTGCTCTTTTGGTTAGCAACCGAGTGCTTACCTACCGTGCCACGAGGGCTTACACGGAGTATTAAAAAGTAAAGGGCACGATGTGTGCAATGTATTCTCAAATGCTGTGTTGTGTGCTGTCAAGTCGATTCTGACTCATAGTGACCCTATGTGACAGCAGAACTGTCCCCTCGGCTGTAATTCTTATGGGAGCAGATCGTCAGATGTTTTGTCTCATGGAGCAGCTGGTGGATTTGAACCAGTGACTCTTTGGTTAGCAGCTGAGCACTTAACCACTGCGCCATCAGGGCTCCTTTCAAATACTGTACGTTTTATGTATTAGGATATATGTGTGTGTGTCTTCATGCATTCTCTGTCATATATATCTGTAGCTACACCCCCATAGACATAGCCATAAAGAAAGAGAGTGAGAACAACTGATAATACAAATGAGACAAAATATTAACAGTAGCTGACTCTGTGTAAAGGGTATGTAAGTATTCTTTGTACCACTCTTGCAACTTTTCTGTGAGTTTGAAATTATTTCCCAAAGAAACAAAAAAGCTTCCTTTAAGATGCAACCAGGAAGTCAGGGAGGCCCCTGGGTGGCAAGAGACTGGACTTTATGTACCGCACATGAGATGCAGTCTCATTATTTATACATATGTATAATATTGCATCCACAATGACGGATGTGAACATTTCATAAGAAAGGAATTGATCCTGGAAAACCTAGGTGAAGATTGCTCTTGTTGAGGCTAGGTATAAATCTCCTCAGTGTTTCATGGGAGTTTGTGACAAGCTACTTGGTTTTTTACGGGAGTTTTGGCAGCATGGGCTTGCTAAACTGTGGCTTAGGGATGGCTGGGCTTTAAACGACTTGAACCAGTGTCCGGTGTCACGTGAGGCATTGGCAAGGTGTGGAATAGACTGGAATAGGGAAGGCAGACCCACACTGCAGTGAATCATGAGAGTGAGCAATGGCTTCGAAATGTCCTCTTTTTCCAATATGTCATTGTCTGCATAAAGCTCAGGAGCAAGGTTGAAGGA
>NW_004443949.1:3043084-3045118 GCF_000243295.1 Trichechus manatus latirostris | reverse complement strand
TCTGGGTTTAGTGCTGGCTCGAGGGAAAGGGTGCCACATAGTCAATCACTTCCCACATAGCCCAGATTTCCCCTGAAGATTAGTCAGAGTGCCAGTAAAATATGGTCCTGCTCTTTAGGCACTGTGACAAGCTCAAGACAAGCAGGATAAATGTTTATAGTGTCAAGGTATGTTGTGGTGTTCTGGTGAATGTATTTTTAGGTACAAGTGAAGAGCCTACCTTAGCCATTATGGTGCCCTGACCAAAACCAGCTTATTGAGCCTGGGCAGCCAAGAGTGTGATGGGCTGGTGAACAGCAAAGAGAACCTGACTTTGCACTTCAGTGGTGCCCAATGCTCTGGACCCAATTTTCATGTCAGGGTTGAAGTTAACATGGAAGCCCCAAATTAGGGGATACAGATCCATAGTAGTGGTTGTTGTTAGCGGCCATTGAGTTGGCTGTGACTCGTGGTGACCTTATGTGTAACAGAACAAAATGTAGCCGGGTCCTGCACCATCTTCCTGATCATTGGTATGTTTGAATCCATTGTTGAGGCTACCGTGTCAATCCATCGCAAGGAGGGTTTCCCTCATTTTCGTTGGCCCGCTTCTTTACCAAACACGATGTCCTTTTCTAAGGTCCAGAGTAGAGACACTCAAGAAAGTAAAGCTTCAGCATAGGACACCAGGTTGCCTAAACCTGTGCTTATAAACACACAAGGGTTAAGTATATTGACTGAGGTGGCCCAGACAATTTGAGGAATCTAGAAAGGAAACCCTAATGCTTGAGATCACAGCAGTCAGGATAAGAATTCTATAGCAAAACATTTTAAGAAACGTGTTTGACATTGTGAGACGCCTCATGGGTGCACGTATCTGTTCCCATTTACCTACCTGATTCAACTCCAAAACTATCATGAGTTCATTCTTTATTCTTTTGCCACAATTAGAAGGGAAACCATAATTCGAAGGGTTTGTTAGCAGCTCTGCTACTGTTTCTTAATAGTTTGTGTCGTTTCTAATGACCTGAACGCCCCACAGGAGGCCTTTGTAATGGAGCCGTGTCACCACAGGAGCTGTGCAAAGTGAGTGTTAGTTAATCACAGCCACCAAAGATGAAAAATGTAGGGTTTCTGAAGAGAGCCGGTGAGGCTGTGATTTTAAAATGCCACTAATGTAATGTGGAGTGGGAGGAGGCTTCCATTTCTGGCTTCTCTTTTATCCCTTGGTTTGAATGCTTTTGGCAAAAATTAAAACTTCTAAATAATATTCTTAATAATAGAACTTGAGGCAAAGTGAAACTTTTGGAGTGGGTCCCAGAATATGAAAACAAAACCCGTTAAGTGTGTGGTATGCGGGGAAGGGTTCACGGTGATGATCAGCGAATAAGCAAAGTGCCCACAGGCAAAGTCGCCTGCTACCCAATGGGCGAGAAGCCTGGTGGCGCAAGGGTTAAACGCTTGGCTGCTAACCAAAAGGTTTAAGGTGGCTTAAACCCGCCCAGTGGCTCTGTGGAAGAAAGACCTGGCAATCTGTTCCCAGAAAGATTATGGCCTAGAAAACCCTATGGGGCAGTTCAACAGTAAAACTTGCAAAAGCTGGAACCTTTGTAAGGCGGGAACCTGTCAGAGAAGGAACACGCAAATATTTTCCACTAAAAGGAGCTATAGAAACTAGTAAGACTGCACCCTGTCAAAGGTGGAAAACTTGCAAGACCTGGAAAAACAAGGCATGCCTGTCAAGTTCTGGCCCTCCCAGATTTCGCGGTGCTCTGTCACATGAGGTCGCTAGGAGTCTAAATCAACCCGACTTGACAGCACCTAACAACGTAGTCAAGTGCTAAGGAAAAAAGTCATTTTAAAATGCATTCAAAATCCGTGAGATAAAAACATTTACATGAATAGAATTATTTTTGTCAGGCAATGAAGGTTGTTTTAAGTTTAGTCCCTTTACGGTTACCAGTTTTCATTTGCTGATTCAAGCTGTTTTCCACAGTCAGGCAGGTTCTATCTGCTGTCTATAGTCAGGGTGAGCTATGGGCCAAATTCTAATTA
>NW_004443949.1:3029485-3042317 GCF_000243295.1 Trichechus manatus latirostris | reverse complement strand
GAGCTTTTATAAGCCCTCTCCCCTCAGCCAACCCCAGCAAGAGGACACTCTGGTATGGAAATTACCTTGAGATTCCAGGTACATTGTTTTGATTATAGGAATAATTCGGTTCAGCAAATATGTGTTAGGGATTGCAGGTGCAGCAGTTCTGAAATATATAGAAACAAGAGGTGTGATTTTAAATAATGAGTTTAATTTTTTCAGGTCGTGCTCCATTTCTAAACAAACGATTTCCCTTCCATAGGAGTCAGGCTATACATGTATCTCCACATTATTTTTGCTGACCTTGGGGTGGTTCCGTAACCTCACAAATCCTCTGCGCCCTAATCTACAAAATGGGGGTGATAAGTAACTACCCATAGACTGTCTTGAGGATTAAATGAGATAATGCAAATAGAGAGCCCAGTGCAAGAGTTGGCGGGGGGGCGGGGGGCATAGTAAGAGCTGTGGACATAGGAGAGGGAAAACTCCACCCTATTGTACAGTCTCCAGTGTCATCTGAATCAACCACTGTGTCAGAAGTCATTCCAGACATTTCTCACGTGTTCTAAAAAACATGGCAAAGATTTCATACTCATGTCCATGCATAAAGTGCCGTCATTTTGAGGTGTCTAAGACGCCGCTTTGGAAAAGTCAGGGGAGCCCACAACAAAGCCAGTTAAATGAAGACTCAGCAGAAGTTAAGTGTGGATTTTCCAAAGAAATGGTGCAAAGCCGAAATCCGCTTCATGCTCAGAATGTTTATTCAGGGTGCTGGGAGCATCTCTAGGCTATGAGAATAAATTTCTCTTTGATGCTGACATGTTAAAATAGATATCCATCAAAGGTTTTGGAGTCAAAAGATAGCCTTTGAGATACTCTGTAACTGGCGAAGTAGATTCTATCATTATCAGAGATAGTGAGATGGGCCATACCCCATACTACAGTTAACTTGAATAACCTTTTGAGTTTTGTTGTTGTCGTTCCTTTTTGTTTTTAATTACGGCTTGGAGCACCGGAATATCTTTTAAAAGGAGAAGTTTTTTTTTTTTTTTAATCGAGTAAGGATTTTTTTTCTTCATTTTGATTTTGGCTGCAGAAAAACAGACTGTACAATTGTTTCCAAAGCCAGCTGCATTTTGAAAACCACAAAGCCAAATGCATGCTCTATCAAGATGTTATATTGTACGTTTACTTCTTGTCAACTGTCATTAATCTGTAACTTCTTAACAGGAAACTTAATTTTTTTAAAGGATTTTCTACTGAAGTGTGTCCAAACGTAGTATCAGAAAATTCATTTTAGATACTGGGTGGTTTCAGACAGTCAGCTTTGACCTTTGACCTTCAAGGCTATGTCTTGCTTTATATCCACTTCTCCCTGGGACTCCCATAAACCCGTCAAGTCAGATTGCTGCTGGAGTTGGAACTACCTGGAACAAGCTGAAGACTTTTACCCAGATGGTTAGTCGACTTCGGGCCCCTTGTCAAAACCACTTGACATTACAAGAGTTGGCACAACCCTACCAGGCGTTTCATACTTATGTCCTTATTGGGGTCATTCCCTGTTTCTGCCCTTAGCTGCTGCCCCACTGTATTCGACTGAAAAGGAACTTCTATTCCGTGTTAGGAACTCTACCCCAGGTTACATGAAAATCAGGCAATACTAATTATTAATAAAGGAGACACTTATATTGTTTGCCTTCTGCTCCTTTGCTTATGGATTTAATCAGACACATAGTGATATGAAAGAGCCCTGGTGGTGCAATGGTTAAGCTCTTGGCTGCTAAAGGAAAGGTTGGAGCTTCAAACCCACCACCCAGCTGCTCCCAGGGAGAAAGTCCTGGCCATCTGCTTCCTGAAAGATTGCAGCCTAGAAAACCCTATGGGGCAGTCCTGCTCTGTCACATGGGGTCGCTATGAGTTGGAATCGACTCAGTGGTGTCTAACAACAACATAGTAGTATGTCTGATACATGGTGGAATTTCCACTCATCTCATGGGGTAAAAATAGTTGTTGGCTTATGCCATCTATAATCAATGATGTACAAGTTTGGGGGTTTTAAAACTTTGGTATCACTCCCTTTGGGTTTCAAAAATGTGAATCAATACGGAGACAGGACATTGCCAATGCTGTCTATAGGGGACTGTGGTGGAGATGAATGGGCTGAAGGAATAGGGAGATTTGGGGCTGGTTCTGTGAAATACTGTCGTCTCGGAACCCCTCGGCAGTGACAGGAACATCCCTGCACTGTCATGGGGCTCCCACTCAGGCAGAACTCGGTCAAAACCTTCTTCCTATTCTGACTTATCTTCTGCTCCCTACCAAGTTTCATCAAGTTCTCAGCTTTAAAGATGGGGACATGGTTACCCAGAATAAAAATAGCACCTGTGTTCTGAAAAATTATTTTTATGTTTTTGATCTATAAATGCTATTCTGTCACTCACAATAAACACACATTTAGCATCAAAACCGTAAGTAGAATATTTTACTAAGAAATATAAAATTTCAGTGATGCAGAAGAAGTCTAATGCCTTCAAGACGAAATATTTGTACTTAATGTTAAACACTGTAAATGTTGACTTGTTTTTAGAATGTTGCTTTGTATGCTGATTTTTTGCAGGGAAAAAATGTTTGTGTCTAATTGTATTCTGTAAAACACAAATCATTGTTCTATGGCATGAGATCCCGCAGTAATCAAATTCTGTTTTCCAAAACATAATAAACATAAACAGTCAACAGTTACAACTATTTCAGCCGTTAATTGTTTTTTGTTTTTTTTTTTTTTTTGGTCTGGCACTAGAACAACAAAGGAATTCCATCCTAGGTCTAACAGATTGGACTCCCAGTCTATAAAATGGCATTCACTGGTTATGTATAATGAAAAAGTTAATGGATTTGGACACAAGAGAAGCAGGTAGTAAACCTAGTTCATCTACTCTCTGAGGCTCAGCTTCCTTTTCTATTAATTAATAACTTGGGCTAGATGATATTCAAGAGTCCTCCCAGGAAAATTTTCTGATTCTAGGAAATAGTGAAACTATAAACTAGGAAGATGATATGAAATTAGAGAAAAGATATCATTTGGAAAAAAAGTACTGGAAATAAGTTAAAATTCAGATGCTATTAGTGAAGGGAAAAACTTTGGATTACAAGATTATAGGCAAGCCTCCTGCAGGAAATCATGCAAGCTAGATTTTGCAAGCTATTTCTTATGAAGCAAATTCCCAGGATGCATCCATCCCTGGCAGAATAAACTTGGTGACCCCATCCAGCCTTTTACCATCTCTAATTGCAATGCATCTGTAATTGAAAAATGTCTTCAGGGACGTGTACTGGTGACCAGCCTTCTGCCATAACAACATCACCCTCTCTCACACATTTCTTAAGAGATTTCACTGCTCTGACAAGTTACACATCTTCAGAGCAAGACCACAGTGATATTGTGACTGTTTGTTCAGCCCCCTGCCGGAGCTGGGATTCACACCTTGAAGCTGCAGTTTTTGAATGAGTTCAGATTAAATCTTTGTTCTCATTCTGTCCTATGGCACAGATGTCTTAAAATTCAACACCACCAACAGACGGAGGACTTCCTCCAGACAGCCATGAATCTGACAGGGCGGCAGACCCAGCCCACCATGTGGCGACCTGGGCAGGGACATGCTAGGCTGGCATTATAATCTCCTTCAGCACAAGCTGGTTGAACAGCCATTGGTGGTGGAAGCAGCATTAGGCACCTGTGAAAGAGTGCCATAGTAAAGCTCCTTCCCTGTCCATGACGGGCTCCAGCAGGCTTAATATACCAGCAAAAATCTGCCTTATCTCCTCTTCACAACCGGGAGACAGGAAGGCAAAGTCAAACATTGCAGTATACTGCCTGAATCATCTACTGCTTTTATTAGTTAATTTGCTAAATTGATTTCAACTTAGCTTCCCTGGGTCAGGGTTAAAATGTCTTAAGTCATCATTTTTTGATCCATACATCGTGGAATTTCATTATAGAGTGATAAGAGGTAGATGAGAGTTGATATCTGCAGCTTTCACCTCCCAGTTGTGTGACTTTCATCACACAGTCCCTGTGAGCTTCTGTTTCCTTATCTATAAACAATTGGAGGTTCGAGTCCACCCGGAGGCCCCTTGGAAGAAAGGCCTGTTGATCTACTTCAAAAATTCAGCCACTGAAAACCCTATGGAGCTCAGTTCTACTCTGACACACACGGGGTTGCCAGGAGTCGGAATCAACTCCATGGCAACTGGTTTTAAAGTTGGAACAATAACACCACTCTCCAGGGTGATGATGATGTTTCTTGTGGGCAAGGCAATTTAGTGGCTCTGGAGACCAATTGCTTTGGTGTGAATCTGGCTATACCATTTGTTAGCTGGGTAAATCTGTGCATTTTCCTTATCTGTAAAATGGGGATGATAAAGTAGATCTTCCTTCATATGGTTGTTTGAAGACTAACTGGGTGAATAATATAAGCATTCAGAAAAGTGCTTGGTACGTGGTCCCAAAAAAAAAAACCCAAATCCATTACCATCAAGTCGATTCTGACTCACAGTGACCCTATACAACAGAGTAAAACTGCCCCATAGGGTTTCCAACGCTATAATCTTCATGGAAGCAGACTGCCACATCTTTATCCCATGGAGTGGCTGGTGGGTTTGGATGCCAATCTTTTGGTTAGCAGCTGAGCGTTTCGCCATTGCGCCACCAAGGCTCCTTGGTACATGGCAAGCCCTCAATCAATGTTACTTCTTCATGTTATACAGAATCACCTATGTCGAGTGGGTGCACAATAAACATTCCCCTTTTCTTCTCCAAATTGCCTTCCTTGAGCACAAGTAGAAGCTAGAAGGCAGAGATTCTGTTGTGTTAAGAAATCTGCCTTTGAACAAGCTTCAGGAGGTGCTCTCTGAGTACTCTGGGAAATCCAAATTCAAGGAGAGCTAAAATTCTGGGAAAGAATTTCTAATATAAAAATTGAAGTACACAAACTCACAAAGCCAGGTGCCCTTGGGTAAGTCAATTAACCTCTCTGGGCTTATCAGCAGTGGCATCACTAGGGTTGGTGTCACCCAGTTGGGTAACTCATGGCGTCACCCTCCTCCATGGACCGCCTTCCTTACCAGACCACACAGAATACTTAGTAATGTTTTTTGCACACAATTCCCATATGTCACTGAATGTAATGGCAATAGACGTGACATAAACAACTAGCAAAATTAAAATTATGCCAATTACAGTATCATACGCACAGCCGAAATGTATTTACGTTTACGTATTTTCATGTAGTTGAAGTAAAAATTAGGTAAGAAAACAATAGAATTCTAAGTAAAAATATTTAAGAACTATATCAAAATTATGTTCATTTTAATGTTAAACTTTACCTTTACGTGAGCTGCATTAATGGATTAGGTTTGCATAATCAATAACAGCCCAATGATGTAGAAGTTGTATACAAATACATATGGAAATACATTCATAAATGAAATAATGCCATAAAAATCAACAGGAACAAATACACAAGCATTTCAGCACCTCGTGAACATCTCGACTAAATCAAAACTTTCATTTTCTGGCCTTCAAAGCTGTGAACTTGTGAATGACTTCATCAAAATCAATGCCTTTCACCAACTCACTTTTCGATACGTCATTTTTTTTTTAAACCATAATTTAAACTTAAACTGTGAAAATTTCTTTCAGGTCAGATATATACTTGCAAGACAGTGATTTTTTTAAAGAAAAGTAAAAAAAGACTAAAATTTTTTAAGAGGTGATTTTAAGATTTCAGTTACATTTCCAAACATGTATCAAGAAACACAGCATGTCCCCCACTTGATGTT
Organism: Trichechus manatus latirostris; assembly: GCF_000243295.1. NCBI lineage: Eukaryota > Metazoa > Chordata > Mammalia > Sirenia > Trichechidae > Trichechus > Trichechus manatus. The sequence continues at coordinate 3,036,497 of NW_004443949.1, read as the reverse complement.
TTAAACTGTCAATTTCTCTATTTAGTTGTCAAAAAGTTATACAACCAATAATTGTTATACATACAAGTTTATTACCAATTTTAAGCTTAGAATAATATGTGATAAATATAGTTGTAAATTGCTTAAATGTAATATTTCTTAGATTATGTGAATACTAACAACAAAATTGTTTGGTAAAATCTTTCTACATTGAATTACATTATTAGTTACAACATTTTTAGTAACAGAGCAGAAGCCCGTTTTTATTCTTCTTCTTCTTTCGCTTTAATTACTACTTCATTCTCAGAAATATTGACATAGGTTCACAAATACTAATTACCACAATGTTGTAACTAAAACACCAGAAAATTTGACAAAATCAGCAACTATAAAAACACCGACCAACTAGGAAAACAACAGCTCATGCTTGTAGTCCGTGCACAGGAAACCACGTGATTCGAAGCATCGTTATAATTGGCTAATAGTGACAGCTCTGACGGGAGCACATTAAAAGGTTCGAAAAGTAAATTAGCGCAAAGTTTTAGTCTGGTAGGTATATTGATACATGTGGCTGGGCTTGTGAAAAAATTTTGTGTTCTTTAACTAATTTGGAGCCCTGGTGGTGTAGTGGTTTAAGAGCTCGGTTGCTAACCAAAATGTGGGCAGTTCAAATCCACCAGTCGCTCCTTGGAAACCTTATGGGTCAGTTCTACTCTGTCCTATAGGGTCACTATGAGTCAGGACTGACTCAATGGTACCTAACGACAACAATGTAACTAACTACAGGGATATTTTTATAAAAAGTAATAAATTTCTGCTGAAGCACTGCACAAAAATTTCATAGAGAGTCATTTTGGTGTCACCCCCTCTGACAGTGTTACCAGTGCAGTCTGCATCCCCACACCCTCCTAGTGACACCACTGACATGCTGATCTGTAAAATGAGGGAATAGAAGTAAATTATCATCTCTGGGATCCCTTCTAGCTACAATGAGTCCATCATCGTCACTGACTACAAATGAGTGCCTAAGAGGCCATTAGCTCAGCTGGGTCAAAGTACACCACGGACACCAAAGTTTAGATCATGATAAAAGCCGGCTAACTTCCCGGTATTTTAGGGCCACCTCCAAACCCAGCCAAACGAAGCAAGCTGTGGGTGCCACCTGGAGCAGGTGGGGATATGTAACAATGGACTGTTTTTAAATCTATCATGTTATGGATTGAATTGTGTCTCCCAAAAATATGTGTTAGAATTCTGACTCCTATACCGGTGGCTATAATCCTATTTGGAAATAGGGTTTTCCTTGTTATGTTAATGGGGCTGTATTAGGTAGGAAACATCCTGAACTCAAGCACTTCTGAGTTATGAAAAGAGCAGACTAGACACAGAAGTGTAAGCACAAATGGGGAAGATAGATGCCACATGCAGATCAGCAAGGAACCAAGGAAAGCCAAGGACTACCTACAAGGAAGGAACTGACACAGCCAAGACCCGGATTTGGACCTTTAGCCTCCAGAACTATGAGAAAATAAATCTCTGCTCTTTAAAGCCACCCACTTGTGATGTTTGTGTTACAGTAGCCCTAGGTAACTATGACATGTCAGCCACTCAGAGTCCAAGCCCTGCTGACAATGGGCTTGTGGTTTCATTTCCAACTTACGCAGGATGTCAAATCTGAACATTACAGAGCAGACTGTGTAGGAAGAAAGGAGCCCTGGTGGCGCAGTGGTTAACCTCTCGGCTGCTAAGTGAAAGTTCGGCGTTTCAAAACCACCAGCAGCTCCGTGGGAGAAAGATGTGGCAGTCCGCTTCCATAAAGACGACAGCCTTCGAAACCCTATGGGGCAGTTCTTCTCTGTCCTATAGGGTCGCCATGAGTTGGAATCGACTCGGTAGCAGTGGGTTGTGTGGGGAGAAGATGCTGGGGTTAATGGTCTGTGTACTGTATATTTGGCTGACAGGGAAAGTCTATTTTTAGTTGTCTGTCTATTCAAGGAAAGGTCTGATGGTAGAGAGTAGGAAGCTGAGGTAAGGGGGCAGGCGCAAAAAAAAAAAAGAGACTTTAAGTGGGGACAGACAGTTTGCATGATTGGGGAAAAAAGAAGCAGCTCAGTGGACCAACTGAACTGATAGATTTGTTAATATCCTAAAGAAGTTTTCTTTGTGTAGTTTTGTGGGTTCTTTGCATTGGCTGTCGCTGAAGAATAACTAAGGCGAAATGGTTTTTGAGGCATCCGTTGTGTCTGCCAAAATCATCCGGGCAGCCACGTTCAGTTTCAACCGCTCGGTGGAAACGTTGGAGCAGAGGGGAGTCCACGCAGGGTGGTCAGAACCTCAGTAAAGCCTGGGCCCTCAGTGACGGAAGGAGGTACTGGGAGTGGCACACCTAGTGCCAACCCTGGACAATTGACTGATTCTATTCCATGACCTAACAAAGTGATTAACATCAAATCAATTAAGATGCTCCTTGGAAAGCTGAAGAGTTGTCAAGGGCTGCCAGGGAGGTTGTATAAAGTGAGCATACAGAAGTGTGCCCCTCGGGGTTCGCTTTCTCAGGCAGGGTGTTCTGGCTCTGCGTTCAGCCATAGGTGCGATTTGATCTCCAGGCCTCTTAGGGGGACAGAGATATCAAGGAGTCAGGGGGTCTGACAGTGATGCATTGCGTGACAGGATGCTGAGGCTGATTACGGCTCCAGTGACAGAAATGAATCACCTCCTGAATATGCTGACATTGGCACAGTTGGGGGGAGACAGAGCCGGGCTCTGCGATGTCAATAAGGGACAGGAATTCAACTCGCCTGGAATTGTTTGTGCTGAGACTTAGATACTCAACTTTGGAGAGAGAGTCCAGTGCAGGCCACTGTTGGTATCCAGAAAATGAAACAAAACAAAACATATCTTAGCACCTTTGGGGAAGACATTTTTTTATGACCTCTTCTTTCTCACTTTTCACATCTTACTAGGTATAATTCATGATAAATTAAAACCAATTGCCCTTCAGTCTATTCTTACTGATAGCAACCCCATGTGTATCAAAGTAGAACTCTGCTCCATAGTGTTTTCAATGCCTGATTTTTTGGAAGCACAACACCAGACCTTTCTTCCAAGGCACCTCTAGGTGGAATCGAACCTCCAACCTTTTGGTTAGCAGCTGAGGGCATTAACTGTTTGGACAACCCAGGTTTTTATGATATATTCCACTACCACCCATTGCCATCGATTCTGACTCGTAGTGACCCTATGGTTTTATGATAAATTACCACGTATGTATTCCTGATCACCTACCTCACTGCATTTGGAAGCTTGTAATAAACATCCTTCAATCAATAAAATCATCACTAAGATGACAAACACTACATAGGACAAAACTTGATGATTAAATGAATTGTGGGCTATAAAACAATTAATAGTTTTACGAGTCCCCTGGTACTTACATACTGCCAGGTGGCGCTAGTTTTCTTCAGATGAATTAATATGCTATGTTTCTCAGCTAGATTGTGATTTTTTTCAAAACAGGCCAAAATAACTTAAATTCTTTCTAACTTCTCAGCAGTTTCTAGCACACAGTCCTTTTTGACTGTGTCAAAAGCTAAGTGAAATAACACTAATGTATTAATCCCACTAAACAAAGAAATACCCAAGTCCTCTTGGATGTGAGAAAAGGCATGGGTTGTTTAGACAAGGAAATGCCAGAGACATGAGAAAAGTGAGATGTCATTAAATGGCAAGCTGGGTCCCCTTCTAGTGGGATGGTGACTTAGTGTCCCAGGGCTATAATAACAAAATATAGAAATGGTCTCATAAGTCTGGAGGCTAGAAGTGTGTACAAATCAGGGTGCTGGCTGAGTTGATTCCTTCTGAGGGCTCTGAGGAAGAAACTGCTCGTGCCCCATCCTCTCTCCTAGCTTCTGGTGGCTCCTGGCAATCTTTGATGTTTCTTGGCTTGTAGCTTCACCTGCCTCTGTCGCCGTATGGCCCTTCTTCCTCTGTCTCTGTGTATTTTCTCCTCTCTTATAAGGACGCCAGTCATATAGGATTAGGACCCACCTACTCTGGTATGACCTCATGTGAACTGATACATCTTCAGAGATTCTACTTCCAAACAAGGTCACACTCACAGGTACAGGGTTAGGACTTCCACATATCTATTTTGAGGACAGAGCTTGATCTGTAACAGTAAAGAATTCAAAATAGAACTAATCTATAGATATTATGGGAATAGTCTACAGATATAACAGAAATAATCCTATTTTTAAAGCTACACAGTCTGTGATAGCATTAGATTCCTTGGTCAGACAGCCTCTGGTCTTTCTTCATGAACCCTTATATTTACAAATGTCCCAAAGCTACAAATGAACTTTGTACATTTATGATTATAGGACTATAGTTAATTTTTTTTTAATTTAAAAAATAAAGAAAAAAATCAAGCCTTGGGTTGCAATATTGAAAGATTCTCTCAGCAAAATATTGAACAATGCAGGAAGCATCGAAAGAAGATTGAAGGAATACACAGAATCACTGTACCAAAAAGAATTGGTCGACATTCAACCGTTTCATTGAAACTGCAATGAAAGCACTGGCGAAAAACAAGTCTCCAGGAATTGACAAAACACTAATTGAGATGTCGCAACAAATGGATGCAATGCTAGAAGTGCTCACTCATCTATGCCAAGAAATTTGGAAGACAGCTACTTGGCCAACTGAATGGAAGAAATTCGTATTTGTGCCCAGTCCAAAGAAAAGTGATCCAACAGAATGCAGAGATAACTGAACAATATCATTAATATCATATGCAAGTAAAATTTTGCTGAAGATAAATCAAAAATGGTTGCAGCAGTGCATGGACAGGGAACTGCCAGAAATTCAAGCTGGATTCAGAAGAGGACATGGAATGAGGGATATTATTGCTAATACCAAATAAATCTTGGCTGAAAGCAGAGAATACCAGAAAGATGTTTAACTGTGTTCTATTGACTATACAAAGGCATTCGATTGTGTAAATCATAACAAATTATGGACAACATTGAGAAGAATGGGAATTTCAGAACACTTAATTGTGCTCATGCAGAATCTGTACATAGACCAAGATGCAGTGGAACAGAACAAGGGGATATTGTGTGGTCTGAAATCAAGAAAGGTGTGCATCAGGGTTGTATCCTTTCACCATGCTTATTCAGTCTGTATGCTGAGCAAAAAATCCCAGAATCTGGACTATATGAAGAAGAATGCGGCATTAGGATTGGAGGAAGCCCATTAATACCTGCAATATGCGGATGACACAACCTTGCTTGCCAAAAGTGAAGATGACTTGAAGCGCTTACTGATGAAGATCAAAGACCACAGTCTTCAGTATGGATTACACCCCAACATAAAGAAAACAAAAATCCTCACAACCAGACCAATAAGCAACATCACAATAAATGGAGAAAATATTGAAGTTGTCAAGGATTTCATTTTACTTGGATCCACAATATACGCCCATGGAAGCAGCAATCAGGAAATTAAATGGCATATTGCATTGGGCAAATGTGCTGCAAAAGACCTCTTTGAAGTGTTAAGAAGCAAAGATGTTGTTTTGAGGACTAAGGTGAAGCTGACCCAACCTATGGTATTTTCAGTCACCTCATATACATGTGAAAACTGGACAATGAGGAAGGAAGACTGAAGAAGAATTGATGCATTTGAATTATGATGTTGGTGAAGAATATTGAATATACCGTGGACTTCCAGAAGAATGAACTAATTTGTCTTGGAAGAAGTACAGCCAGAATGCTCCTTAGAAACTAGGATGGTGAAACTTTGTCTCACTTACTTTGGACATGTTATCAAGAGGGACCAGTCCTTGGAGGAGGACATCATGCTTGGTAGAGTACAGGGTCAGGGAAAAAAAAGAAAACCCTCAACAAGATGGATTGACATAGTGGCTGCAACAATGAGCTCAAAAGTAACGATTGTGAGGATGGCCTTAGGACCAGGCAGTGTTTCATTCTGTTGTACATAAATAGGGTCGCTATAAGTTGGAACGGACTCAATGGCACCAAACAACTAACAACGATTTGTATTACTGGAATTATTGTTTTGAAACATGTTCAGTTATTACGAGGTACTAATTATTCTGTAATAATTAGTACCTAGTAATTTATTAGTACCTCGTAAAAACTGAATGTTCTAAAAAAAATTATTCTGTAAAATAAAAGAAAATAACAATGAAAATTCAGAAGAGAAGTGTGCAGACAAAATTATTGTGAATAGAATCACTAAATACATGCATTTGTATTTTTTCTGGAAAGCAATGAGAAGCTTTACACAATTACATTACCTCCGCTTATGACTTCCTGATGTTTTTCAGAGTTTGTAAAAAACAAATGATGTGTCATATTTAATCTCCTTTGTCCTTAGATTCACCATAATAAATATTAAGGTAGTGCATTTATTACAGTGCTTTTCCCTTGAAAGACAATACCCATTAATTTTAAACCTTGTGTTGACATTCCTCCAACACGGCACAATGGACCAGGTGCGCTAATGCATTAGAATATTGCTGTCTCAATTCTAAATTATTTTTATAAATGATACTTCAGGGCTGGGGATGAAATACCACAATTACTTTCAGTCTCAGTACTCACGTTTTCCTTTATTTCTGGAAAATTCTCACATATTACCTCTCCAAATTTCTTCTCTGCTATCTTCTTCATTTTTTCTTCTGGGAATCCTACCAAATGCATATTCAAGCTCCTCCATCCATCTTCCATGTCTCATAACTACTCTTCCATATTTTCTCTCTCTTCACCTCTATGTCCTTTTTATTTTATTTATAGCTTTTCTGTCACTGATGTGTTTGGAACCAGAGAGGGGTACATTGAAGTATGAATTCACTCAGCCTTTTTCACCAATGGTCTTAGCAAGTTACTGTTACTCTCCATCATGCATGTAAATGTTTAACTTTCAAAGTTATCCAATAACTTTATACTCAGTAAGGCTCTGAGGAGCCCTGGTGGCACAGTGGTTAAGAGCTCAGGCTGCTAACCAAAAG
>NW_004443949.1:3027521-3028861 GCF_000243295.1 Trichechus manatus latirostris | reverse complement strand
TCTACTACATTTTAGAGCTTTAAGGTGTGACTGCTTTAGTATGCCAAATAAAGCCTGCAAAAGTGCAACAAGGAAACCCATCCATCAATAAACCATTTCTCTACGTACCACACTACTTAGATAAGCCGTTTTTAAGAGGGAGTATATAGCTGTAATAAAAATACAGAGACTTTTCTTCAATCACTCTTCTAATTAGTCACGCTTACCTGTTTTTTTTTAGGGCTCTGTGAAACATCACTGACACATTTAATAGTTATAGAAACAATATGTCCTATAGCTTTGCAGTTATAAAAGCCCTGGGTTTGAAATTTATTTTTTCAGATGAATATGAAATTCAGATATTTTATTCAAAAGTATTAGTTTAGTTTAATTACCTTTGCTGCTTGGACCACATGAGCGTATACAGAGATAGATTTTATAAATTCACCAGAATAATATTGTTCAAGTTTTATATCCTCCTCTTCCAAAATATAAATTGTATCAGGTCTGCCTTGCCCAGCACGATATTCCCAATGCATGTGCTCAACAAATATTTCTTTAACGAACACTTACCTCTTAGCAAATACTTTTCTCCATCTATGAGGCAAAACAAGACTTGATAAACTAGGAATCCAAAAGTTATGGAAATCAAAAATTCAGCAATAAGATCTTGACTTTTTTTTTTAATTCAATTTCCTCAATCCTGGGTCAGGCAAGACAATCTTCTTCATAGTCAGAATGAAACATTTACTGGTAATAGATAATATAAAGATAAGGTTAATGTGGTACAAAAACATTGTATTGTGTGCTAACAGTGTTTATTACCTGTAAAAATATATGCCTCTTTAATCCTTATCTGCATTTGAGCTTCTTTTACTAGATGTCATTTGTTTCTCTAATTTTGCATACACAGTTCTCAGCCGCTGCTAACCATATTCAAGCACACAGGAGTATTGATCAAGAAACTTGTCGTTGTACTTCATGTCCCCAGGCATGTGTTTTCATATTTGTGAACATCTGGCCTATCTCATTATAGCAAATCTCAAGTCGACATTAGGCTCCTTGCCTTGTTTTTGCATCCAGTCCTGATGCTAGTCAACTTAGAGCTTGTCTATATATTTGAGGTTCATCTTGTGTAAGAAGCAGCAAACAGACTAAGCTGCCTATCTTGTTACCTTGGCAGGGGAGGAGTCCTGGAGACATTTCCAAGCCTCCTTTTCTTCTCTCTTCACCAAAGCACAATTAGAGTAATTGGGGCAAGTCTATGTCCTGCCTTCCGAGGCAGAGATCCACCTGGACAGAGTCTTAATCTATTCCAGAGAAGTTCGTGCTCATCCTTTCAGACAGCACCTGCTGAGGCT
>NW_004443949.1:3024813-3027163 GCF_000243295.1 Trichechus manatus latirostris | reverse complement strand
TAGAGTTAGTTGGAGCATTTCACAATCCAAATCTTGAGCCTCCTTAGGAATTTATATTTATGCGTAGCCATGGGGATTTATATATAAAGTGATGGGAAATGAATCATGGAGACAGAAAAGACTGAAACAAACGGATTAGGAAAACGGTGCTTGGAAATGCCTTTTACAAGAGGAAATAGATTTTCTCGTTTGTTCTCTTTTTGTTCTTGTTTGTGTTCCTTTCTCTCTCTGGCCGATGATGTGACAAATGTATCCCACTTTTATGCTGAATGCTGCACACCAAATTACTTCCTAACAGTCAGCTCCAACAGTCCTCCTTTAGTCGGCTAGTAAGATTGGGGGATAAAAATGAAAGGAAATCTTAACATACACATATTTCCAATCCTCCCAATAGCCCTGTGAAGTAAATGCTATCATTCCATTACATTACATATCATTACAGGTAAGGAACTGAGATTCAGAAACTGTTAAGTAACTTGTCCAAGGGTATATGGCGGGCAAATGATTCAAAGGCTAGTTCGCTGGATACCATGTGGATTATAACAAATAGCACTGAGCTTTTAAAAAAAATAAATAAATAAATAAAACCAAAAAACTCATTGCCATCAAATTGATTCCGACTCATAGCTACCATATAGGACAGAGTAGAACTGTCCCATAGGGTTTCCAAGGAGCAGCTGGTGAATTCAAACTGCAGACCTTTTGATTAGCAGCCATAGCTCTCAACCACTGCACCACCAGTGCTCCAGCATTGAGCTTACTCACAAGAATATAGATGTGGTCTCAAAAGAACAGAGTCTGTGTGCACCCTAATTAAAGATGTTTAATTTTCTGGAATGAGTACTCTTTCCTTTCTTGGGTGATGGCCATCAACAGCACTTAGTTACAGAATAACCAATTTGGGAATGCTCCTGAGAGCAAGTGAAGGAGCGCAGGACTGGGAATAAGGTGGCGTGGGTTGGAGTCACAGCTTCACTACTTAGTAATTATGTATCCTTGGGCAAGTCACTTTTCTCCTGGGGGTTTCAATTTGCTCATCTATAAAAAGAGGATGGTGATTAGATGACCTTTATAATTTATTATTTAGCAATTATGTTTGAGACAAGCCACATAAAACCTCTGGGACCCAAGATGTGATAGAGAAAGTAGAATTTATGACATATCTTTCCACTGCAGAGGTATTAGTAACTTCAGGTTTTATCACTTGGGTTTTTTCCAATAAGTGACTTGTGGTAAGAGGATATTTATTAAAAGTAGGTTGTACTCATTCACTGAATGAGCATTTATAGAGAAACTTCTTGGTGCTAGTTACTGGCATGAAAATTCCTGCCTTACATAAATAATTACAATTATTTGTGCGAGAAGCTCTAATAGAAATACTTACAAAGCACGACTTTAGGTAAGTCACCTAATCTCTATAAACCTTAGTTTCTTTATGTCTGAAATGGGCATACTAAATGTCTCTACAACAGTGTTGTTGGACAGTTAAGTGAGATAAAGCATGTAAAACACTTGGCATATCAGTAAACTTACTACAATCAACAAAGGGCGCTGGTGGCGTAACGTTAAGCGCTCTGCTTTGCTGCTAACCCAAAGGTCGGCAGTTGGAACCCACCCTGCGGCTCTGTGGGAGAAAGACCTGGTGATCTGCTCCTATAAAGATTACAGCCTAGAAAACCCAGTGGGGCAGGTTTACTCTGTCACAAGGCGTTGCTTTGAGTAGGAATTGACTCAATGGCACCCAACAACAGCATTACAAGTTAATAGAAAGAGAAATGACTGGCTGCAAAGATTAGTTGGTGAAAGCTTTCGAAAGGAAGTAATATTTGACCTACATCTTAAAAAAGCAATAGGAATTCAAGGTGGACAAGAAGTGGGCAAGAATTCCAGGCAGGAAGGAGAATATAAGATCAAAGTGCAGGCTTTTCCATTTGCTTTTTCTCTGTTAAGAAGCCACTTTTGGTTGCTTAATATTTTATTTCCCTTCCCTCATTTCTCTGACACTTGTCAATCTCCAGTATATACTATCTCCTATGAAGAATGGAAACCCTGGTGGCATAGTGGTTAAGAGCTACGGCTGCTAACCAAAAGGTCGGCAGTTGGAATCCACCAGGTGCTCCTTGGAAACTCTATGGGGCAGTTTCACTCTGTCCTACAGGGTCGCTATAAGTCGGAATTGACTCAACGGCAACGGGTTTTTTTTTCTAGGAAGAATGAATTTCTTTAGGTTTCCCAGACAGTGTTTTCCTTAATCTCATTTTCTTCTCCTCTTCCTTGGCAAGAAGGTAGAAAAAGCAGTCATATGACTCATTTGGGTTTGTTTCCTTCCAGCGCTTCAAGCTGCAGTCTC
>NW_004443949.1:3021893-3022821 GCF_000243295.1 Trichechus manatus latirostris | reverse complement strand
TCTTCTTAAGGCTTTGACTTAAAGATCACAAGTTCAGTATCAGTCATTTTCATGGCCCAATTATATACAAACAGAGTTTCTGAAAAAGCCAATGCAATTTCCAGGGAGCAATTTACAATGGAGAGAAGACTTTAGCTCAATATGACACATATTTCAATGCAACATTGCATGTGTGAGAAGCTTATCAATATGGTTTTTATCCTTTACACCTGGTAGATACGCACAGATTCCTGGTAAGGGGGCAAATTAACCATGCCTTAAAGTGAACATTAAATCCTCTTCTAACTACATTTCTCATTGGCCACAAAATCGATGAGGACCTTGTTATCACCCCCTTTTACATCCAATTCTGTAACCTGGGAGACTGAGTTCTGCCTGATGACTAGACATAGTAGGAAATCCATTTTTCTATTTAAAAAAAAATTGACATTCAGTATCATAGAGCTGTTAGTCCCTCACTGAGATGGATTAGCAATCAACCTGTTCTTTTTTTTTTTTTTTTTTTTAACATCTCAATCCTTATTTCAAACAAGTCATGATTTCTTTTCTTTCATCATTATGTATGAGAAACTTGACATGTTAGGAGGGGAAGTAGCTGCCTCTAACAGCTAAAGCAATCAACTGCAAGTCAAGAGTACTTAAGCCTTTTCTTTGTTGAACTGCTCACTAATATGTGAACCTGGGAAAGTCACTTCATACCTTTGAAGCTCATTAGTTCCCAAGGTAAGATGTGTAATACTTGCCACTTACTAATATTATGATCGTTATTAATTGTAGGAAGTAATTTAATTTCCCAACTGTTTAGGCGCTAGCTTGCTGAAGGACATGGCATTATTGGGAGCATGTAGCACATACAGTTATTAGGTGTTTATTGTTAGGCTTGGGAAAAATCATATAGTTCTGTTTGCCATTAACTATTTGAGATTTA
>NW_004443949.1:3019439-3020549 GCF_000243295.1 Trichechus manatus latirostris | reverse complement strand
TGATTAAATATAATCCTGAAATAATATTTCATTCATATTTGATTTACATTTCTCTATAAGGTTACCTCAGGCATTATCATTGTCAAACCAAATTTAATAGCATTTCAGTAGCTATTCCAGATAGCTTGTTCATGTTGGAGAATCCCCTGTACAATTGTACTGACTCACCAAGGGGTATTCATTCTTTTGTGAGTTTATTCTAATTGTGCCATTCACTGTATTAACATTAATTAGCAAATTCTTCTTTCAATTTCGCCCCCATGGGACAGATTCAGTCAGGGTTGGGTAGATAGGGAATTTAATTAATCTATCAACAAATTGAATTTTTCGTTAGGTACTTTGGTTTTCCTTTTTTTTTTGGTGTTGTACATTAGAAATTTTATTTTGAACTAGAGTTACCTAATTTTTTTTTTAAAGGAAGACAAATAATCCAGCTATTTCTCCTTAAATCTCTCTATATAATAAAATACACAATCAGTGTTGCTTCTGGGTAATCTTCAAGTAGGTTCTTTTACTATTTATTTACTTAGATTGGAGATTCTTTTTCAGATTTAACTTTCCCATACTGATGGAGGGACTGTTTTATAGTGAACATATTAATAGCTAGATGTATAAGCACCTACTATTTATGTTTGAGCCCTAGTGGTGTAGTGGTTAAGAGCTCAGCTGCTAACCAGAAGGTCAGCAGTTTGAATCCACCAGGCCTCCTTAGAAACTCTATGGGGCGGCTCTACTCTGTCCTGTAGGGTCTCTATGAGTCCAACAACGGGCATGAATGTGTGAGAATTCAATTCAACAGGGCTAATCTCAAATGCTATTAACTTTCACATTCTTTACACACCCTTACGGTAGTTTGTTCAAGCAATTTATTGAAATAGATTAATTTAATTAAACTATTTTCAACCCTTGGGTAAAGATACAATTTAAGATGTGACATTCCACTTAAAGGGAAAAGGAATCTAGATAGCTTCCTCCTTCCCACCCCAACCCCTTCATTTCTGGCCCCTTGTCTTAAGAATGTGTAAAATTTTAGAGGGTAAAGAATAGATGTCAAAACTTCCTTCATTGCCAACTCCTACACACACACACACACACACACACACACACACA
>NW_004443949.1:2994144-3015838 GCF_000243295.1 Trichechus manatus latirostris | reverse complement strand
CTGCACTTGCTCAAACTACTTAAATGCTCTGAGCCTGAGTTTTATCATCTGTGAAAAGGAGGTATCAATATGCACATTACAGATAATGTATATTAAAATCACCAGTCACAGAGTAGGGGCTGCCATTGTCATGTTCTGTGCATTCTGAGATATCATTTGGGGAACCAATGTGATCCCAGTGTAGTAAGTATAGACTACCAGTTAGTCAAAACTATATCTTATAGTATAATTTACAGCAATGTGTTTGTAAACGCAGAAATATTATTTTTTTTGGAAGTATCCAATACTTACAACTGTTTCTGAACTTTAAAAATCAGTGACCTCAGGCATATTTGCATGGACATAAAAGTGACAGATGCGTCTTCCTTTGTGGAAATTATCTCCTAATCCCAAAAGATTGAAAGAGGAAGTAAAAAGACAACAATGAATGAGAAGCTCTATGCTAATCACAAGCCCCTGTGAATCCAGAGGTGCATCTTTCTTTGAGAGGGCGTGGTAGCATCCCATCAAAGCATAAAACCACAGGAGAGTTGGGTTGCAAGGTATCCTATAGCCCCATTAGTTATTTTCATTGTGCAAGGATGGTGAACCCTGCATTGGATGGAAAAATTAAGCTCAAATTATGAAGAGCTGGTAACAATTCCTATAGCAAAATAAGCCATATTTCTATGCTTTGTCATATAAAAAGGATACAAACAAAGTAGTAGGTGCAGTGGTGAAGAACACAGGCTTTGACACTCTGCGGACGTGGGTTCTAGTCTTAGCTCTGCCATTAACACTCTGTATCCCAGTGCAAATTATATAACCTCTTAGGGCCTGCCTTCCCTCATCTGTACAATGGGCATACTACGTAGAGTTGTGAAGAATAAAGGAGATGATGCACGTTAAGTACTTTGCCAGTGCCAGGCATGACAGCACTTCACAAGTAGGAGCAGTTGTCAATGGTTGTTATTTAAATATAAGAGCATCGGTGGTTCAGTTGTGGAATTCCTACCTTCCATGCAGGAGACCCAGGTTCAATTCTGGCCAATGCACCTCATGCACAGCCACCACCTGTCTATCATTGGAGGCTTGCGTGTCGCTATGGTGTTGAACAAGTTGCAGTGGAGCTTTCAGGCTAAGACAGACTAGGAAGAAAGGCCTGGCGATGATCTACTTCCAAAAATCAGACAATGAAAACCCTATGGATCACAACAGTCCAATCCACAACCAATCATGGGGATGGAGCAGGACTGGGCAGTGTTTCATTCTATTCTGAGTGGAGTCGCCACAATTCAAGGGCAATTGGATAGCAGCTAACAATAAAAACAGCATTTAAATATGAGACAGTGTTTCTTTCTCACTCTGAAATGTAAGCACAAACATGTGGTAATGGCTCTACATTGAACTTTGACTCTGATTGGGATTCTATTGGTCAACATAAAAAACCAAAAACCAAACCCCTTGCCAAGTCGATTCTGACTCATAGTGATCCTATACGACAGAGTAGAACTGCCCTATAGGGTTTCCAAGGAGTGGCTGGTGGATTCATTCCAAGGAGTGGCTGGTGGATTCGTTCCAAGAAGTGGCTGGTGGATTCAAACTGCCAACCTTTTGGTTAGCAGCCAAGCTCTTAACCAAAATGCCACCAGGGCTCCAGTCAACATAAAGTACATATAAAACTCTCCTATTTCAGGCTGCTGAGAATCTTGAAATCCCGGCTTCCTAAGTGGGACATCAGTGAACTGAAATTGTTTGATAAGATCAAGCAACCCTTCAGACTACCTGTAACATGGAAGAAAGTTAGGCATTTTAAACTAGACAGCCTAGCTGCTAGATAATTTAAAACATGGATAGTTGGTTCTACCCCTTAACTTCTTACAAATCAAAATCAAACTTGCGGTTCACATCGTGCCCAATGCCGACCATGGATGAATGGTTGAGAAGCAACTGCTTGAAGCTGAATTTTTCATGAAGTAGAAGAGATAAAGATGACAGAATCTGTTGTGGGCTATCAAGACAACATTTTCTTTCGCAAAGATGTTTACAATCCCAATGCATCCGCTTATTCAACAGCCACCTCTTTCCTCTCAGGCGAACTCAAGTCTGCTTAGTAAACTGTTTTGTGCAGACTTCGCAACTCTTTTCCTTTGATGTGGGCCTTGCAGAAGTGTGGTCTCTCTTTGACCCTCTTGTACCCCCAGGCTTCCGTATCTGCTGCAGTCCCTGGTAACAACAGCAGTCCCTGGTAACAACAGAGCTTGGCATTAACTGTGAGTTTAGATGCTCACTGTGCCAGAGGCAAAGAATTTTCCTGAGAGACCTTGGTCCTCCATCTTTCCAGCAGTGACTTGCAAAGTTTAATTTGCCTAAGAATCACCTGGGATACTCTTTAAAACTGCAAATTCCATGACATCCCCCTCCCTTTCCCATCTTGTGGGTCTGGGGTAGGGTTCTGGACTTTGTAATTTTTATAAGCATCAGTTGTTCTGATATAGGTGGTTATTGGAAGAGGCTTGGAAAAATGTTATTTTATAAGTATCACAAGGATTCCTAATTTATAAAATTTGTGATCATAAACAAAAGGTATAGAAGATAAATATATCCATAGCCTGAATTGGTTCACATATATTATCAGATATCCTACTGACTGTGTCTTTAACTTCTTTTTCCTGATCTATTTAGCAGTAGAGTAAGAACAACAAAACGGCCAATAGTAATACTAACAAAAAGCCCAACCCATTGCCGTCGAGTAGATACTGACTCATAGCAACCCTATAGGGCAGAGAAGAACTGCCCCATAGGGTTTCCAATGAGTGGCTGGTGGATTTGAACTGACGACCTTTTGGTTAGCAGCCTGAGCTCTTAACCACTGTGCCACAAGGGCCTTTAAAAGAGGCTACTGCTTTTCAAGCAGAGATGCAGGCACTACATGGAGTAAAAGCTTGGCCTTTGGGGGGAACTGGTGGTGATGGCATTTACTACTACCTGACCTTGAGCCACTATTTCCTAACTGATAAAATGGAGATAGTATTTACTTCATGGGATTGTCCTAGGGACTTAGCAAATACACAAGCCTGTCCCAGTGCCCTAGCACATACTAGACACTCCCTGCTAGTTCCCTCCTCAGTCTCTCCCCAACAAAGGCAGTAAAAAAAAAAAAAAAAAAATCCATTGCTGTTGAGTCAATTCCTACTCATAGCGACCCCATGTGTTACAGGGTAGAACTGCTCCATAGGGTTTTCGTGGCTGTAATCTTTAAGGAAGGAGCCCTGGTGGTGCAGTGGATAAGCAATCGATTGCTAACTGAAAGGTCAGTGGTTCAAACCGCCAGCTGCTCTGCGGGAGAAAGATGTGGCAGTCTGCTTCCGTAAAGATTACAGTCTTGGAAACCCTATGGGCCAGTTCTCTGTCCTGCAGGGTCACTGTGAGTTGGAATCGACTGGACAGCTGTGGGTTTTGGTTTAATCCTTACAAAGGCTGATCGCCAGGCCTTTCTTCATGGTGCCACGAGGTGGATCCGAACTACTAACCTTTAGGTTTGTAGTTGAGCACAGGAGCAGTTGAAGGATGCACTGTCTCTGTACTGTACACTCAGGACCATTTACCTTCCAGCTTTTCACCAATGTTCTGTGCTTGGCCCACCATCTATCTGTCTGTCATACTATGGTGACTTGCATGTTGCTGTGATGCTGGAAGCTATACTACCAGTATTTTAAATACCAGCAGGCCCACTCATGATGGACAGGTTTCAGCGGAGCTTCCATACTGAGACAGACTAGGAAGAAAGGCCTGGCAATCTGCTTTTGAACACTAGTCAATGAAAACCCTGTAGATCACAACAGAACATTGTCCATACAGTGCTGAAGGCGAACCCCCTAGGTTGGAAGGCACTCACAATACACAGTGGGCTTCACAACTGTGAAGATGGTGCAGAACCAGGCAGTGTTTAGTTCTGTTGTACACAAGGTCACCATGATTGGGAGCTGACTCAACGGCAACCAACAACACCAACATCAACAACTGTACTTGGCAGGTTTAGAAATATGTTCAGTCCCCATGAACTTCTCCACATTAACTGAGCTCACAGTCACTACCTTTTACCTGAAACATGAGATCGTAGAATATAATTTCTAAGGTAAAAGGAAGACAGACCGAACCAGTGTCCTGTACAGTAGAGCTACTACCGATGAGTCAGAGCCATAAAGAAGAGAGTGTTTCATCACACTGACGGGTGGATTTTCTGTGCCATCTGGAGATGAGGAACAGAGAATAACCAACTAGACTCACAACACTGCCTCTTCCCTGCACGCAGGACCAAAGAGACACTGGCACATTCTTACCTTCCAACTCCTTTTCATTCTAACTACGTGAAGACCATCAACTCTAAAAAAAAGCACTGCTTGTCCAGATATTCTATACTGCTTGCTGAAGGGAAGGACGTATGATTTAGATACCAGATCTGAAGGGGGCAGGGATGGCATTCTTTTGAGGAATTTTAAGGCTTGAAATTATGTCCTTGTTCATAGAAGAGCAAACCAGTATTGGTATACACACAGGGAGAGAGAAACAGTCAACCTTTTTCTCAGAAAATATTCTGACAAGTGAATTTATGTGAGCACTTGGTTAGGATCCAAAGCTTTGTGTCATTCAAGGACAAAGTGACTTTAGCCTAAAATATTTCTTAAAACTAATATTATCTGGTGACTACTATTTCCATAGGAGTTCCTCTGTGTGAGCACCATGGAAATGGCTTGTTTTTGTTTTTTTTTTTTAAAAAAAAAAAAAAAAAAAAACTATATCCATAAATAGCTGAGGACTTGGTCTGGTGAGTGAGATCATATAATATTCACCACTTAAATGTTCTTGACCTTACATAAGGATTGATTCCTGAAAATTTTCCTGGAGGTAAAGGGATCATTTAAAAATAAGCAATGTATCACTCTTCTAATGAAAGAATGAACCAATAAAATAAATAAAACTGCCCTAATCTAAAATCACAAAAATTTATCTTCTTTTAAGCATGAAGAAAAAGGGGGAAAAAAATCTCTAAGCCAAGTATTTTTCATGGAAGATGACATTTAAATCAGAAATCACTTAACAATGGATTGGCCTGAAATTTAAAATGCATTATCTGGGATTAATGGCTAGCACATTCACATGTACCTAGAGCAGAGTGATCACATTTCACTTTTCCTTTTAAACTAATTTCATGTGACAGGAGAGTGTTCGAAACCCACGTTCTGTTCCGAACTCCTGTTTGCATTCACTGAAAATATCTGCAAAGCGGATTCTTAAATTCTGTTTATTTTTCTGAAATAACTGAAGATTTTTTGAAGGAGACTACCAGTACTTCACAAAACACTGTGATTAACAAGGGTGAAGCTTCTAAAATGAAACTTTAAGGCACAATTTCAATTGGGTAGTAGTGAAAGATATGATAAGAACTTGTTCATTTGCATTAATTGAACAGCCATTGAACGTCATTAATTTTTCTTGAGAAATAACTGCACAGCCTGTTGAATCAGAAGGAAATTGAACTGAAAATCAAGAACTTTCTATTCTTGACCATTTTTCTTGTTTGTTTTGTTTTCTATTTCTAGTCAAAATGGTTGTTGTTTGTTTTCTCAGTCTTACTTTTATGACCAATCCTAGTTACTTTTTCTCTCCATATCTGGGTTTTTGTCACATAACAAAATGGGGATATTAATTCTCAGCAATACTGGGAAGATGAATGAACAAATAAAGGACTGGGAAACTTGTTATGGTCAGTGTGAACCAGAGCCTCAGTCACGTTTCAGATCAATGCTCTTTTCAAAATAAGTTGAGTTATGAAAGATTATATGTATATGTTCTAAGCATCTTGAATTTTACCATCAGTGAAACAAGCCCAGATCTCTAACCTGGCCAACGTGCAGAGGAAAGCTTCGTATTATGCCCTGTATCCAACGTTTGTCTGTCAGTTTCTCATACTATGGTAGCTTGTGTGTTGCTATGATGCAGGAAGCGATGCCACCAGAATATCAAATACCAGCAGGGTCACCCATCAGAGCTTCCAGACTAAGACAGACTAGGAGGATGACATGCTAGGCCTGGCTATCTACTTCCAAAAATTAGCCAGTGAAAACCTTATGGATCACAGCAGAATATTGTCCAACAGACTGCTAGAAGATAAGCACCTCAGGTTGGAAGGCACTGAAAATGTACACAGTGGACTCAGGCATACCAATAATCATGAAGAAGATGCAAGCAACGTTTTGTTTTGTTGTATATGGGGTCTTCATGAGTTGGAGCCAACGCGACAAAAACTAATAATAGCAAAATACCCTGTATGGAGCAGAGGTCCAAGACGTAGACCTAAGAAAGGGTTTTCTTGCTTTTAACTCTGGCTGACATGTCACTGAGTGCTAAAGATCTATTAGGGAATGACTATGCTGGCTACCACTTTGAATTAATTTAGCTGTCAGACAACTCTGGTTGGGTGTTGTTCTTTAACCTTTCTTACCTGAGTTATTGCCATGAACAAGATCAATGTAACCCTCAGTCTTGGTGGGTATTTAAAGGAGAAATGTGTAATGAAGAATCAGGAATATTTCAGATGAATGTCTTACCTGTGCCTAAATCTGTGTATTGAACAGATATTACACATCTAGACTAAGAATTAAAATCAAGAAACATCTGATGGAGAAAGGTATCAAATAAGTTACATTCTTACAGTCCTTCACTTCATTTGTTTCTTGATTCCATGGCTGAATATTCTAGTTCATCGTAAACTCTGTTTATAGGTAATACACTCTCCACCTGTGTTCAGCTGCATTCTGACCTCGGCGTCACCTCAGCTGTGCCTCGCCATCTTAGTTATGGTCACTGACCTTTTGTCTAACCTAGGTAAAGTCCTCTTCCCTTCCTAGTCATATCCAGAGATAGTCCTCTAACTGATCCAACTGTTCTCAAAGTACACTCCAAAACCTGTTGCTGTCGATTCAATTCCGACTCATAGCAACACTATAGGACAGAGCACAACTGCCCCATAGGGTTTCCAAGGAGTGGCTGGTGGATTTGAACTGCTGACCTTTTGGTTAGCAGCCGAGCTCTTAACCACTGTGCCACCAGGAAACCCTTAAAATAAATATGGGGAAAGTTTTGAAAATAGTAGTAGTGTGTTCTTTTTCTCCTTTACATGGTAATTCTCAAGCCCTGTTTTAAAAAATTGCCACAAAACTGCATAGGGTTCCCTTTCTTTTTTTGCCGGGAAGTGGAGGAAGATGGTGGGGTGTGTATGTACCCATGAATGTCTGTCTTTGATTCTTTATTTTGCTTAATGTTATGTAACCAAAGAACAAGTTCAAAAGGTATCGTCTTTTATTTAAAGATTATAAAAACCTACATCGATAGGGGGAAATTATACTTGATAACGAAATAGTATAAAAATGCAGAGAATGAAACCGACTTGAGGACACTCTCATATCCAATTTAATCTACATACTCACACACCTGGACACCCCGCTGTGAATTTAATATTATTGTCCATATTTTACAGAGCAGAAAACTGAGTCTCACAATAGGTGATGCATACAAAGTCACAGAGCTAGTAAGTGAAGAAACTTGGATTTGAAACCAGAATTTTCTAGCACCATTTATCCTTTTCCACTTAACCAAGCTGTTTTCTCCTCTCTATGGAGCTTTATAATGATAATAACCCAACTATCATTTATTAAGAATCTTCTATGTACTGTGTGGAGTCCCTGGGTAATGCAAACAGTTAGCATGCTCGGCTGCTAACTGAAAGTTTGGAAGTTCGAAGTCCCCCAGATAAGCCTCGGAAGAAAAGCCTGGCAATCTACCTCCAAAAAATCAGTCATTGAGAACCCTGTGGAGCACAGTTCTACTCTAACACATATGAGGTTGCTATGAGTTGGAGTCAACTCAATGGCAACTGGTTTGATTTTTTTGATTTATGGACTGTGTACCTTACATATATTATCATAAAATCTTTTGCTACTCTAAGATATGGAGTTGCTATCATCACTATTTTACACTTGAGGAAACTCAGACTCAAAAAGCTCGGGCAACTTGGCCAAGCTAAGAAGCAGCAGAGCCAGGACTCAGACACTGATAGATGTGTTTCCAGAGGCCAAGTGCTTCTTCTAACTAGCCCTGTCGCCTCACACTCTGTGAACAAATAATGTTCCATTGTTGAATGATGCACCATTTTTCAAAATTTATGATCATATTGCCTATGAGAGACGTGTCCCCTTCCTCAATCCTCCCACCATCCACCACCACTTTTCAAACATCGCACCACCCCGCCAGCCTGCATTTTTTGCTTAGATAACCAACAGATTCTCACCACCATTACAGGGAAAATATAACACAGCACACAGTAAAGCAAACTCATAAACTATTTATGTAAATTGATTTAGTTTAGAGCAAGTTTATATACATAAATGATTCGTGCTTAGCAAGAGTTGGATTCCGAAATGAAGATGCAAAGCGTGGGGCAAAAAGAAGTGCTGGATGCTCTAACCATCCCCATGTAGAAATTAAGTTCACACTTGGGTCTAGAGGCACAGACAGGTATAACCACCTGGTGCCCTCTCATAGCACAAGGGTGTCATACCTCCACCATGAACCTTCTTAGTTTAGTCCTTTCTCTAAAGCAGATCACTTCTCTTCTGTAAATTTTTCCACAGAGAAAAACAAGAAATAAGTCAGCATTGCAAAGGGTATGGAAGAAATACAAAGCCTAGCCCCTACCCTCAAGGATCTTACAATCTATGTCTCCTAGACGTTTGTTAGAGTCCTGCTTACATAAGCTTTCCTCTAGCCAGTGTGGCAAAATGGAAGATGCAATGGCCGGGGAGTCAGAAAACTTGGGTTCAAGCCTGGGTTTACAATACCCTGAATGATCTGGGCAAGTCACTGGGCCTCTCGGCATCACAGCATCCTCATCTGTAACGTGGGGCTATTATTTGCCTGTCTACCTCCAAAGATTGTAGTAATTGAAGCAGAAACTGCTGACTCTCCGTGTAGAGGATTTTATAGTTAACAAAGCATTATTTGCGTACATTATCTCATTGGAAGAGCACATCAACATTGTCAGTTAAGTATAATTATAATTATTACCATTTTGTGAGATAGTCTTTGCAAACAGGAAAAAAAAAACCAAACCTGTTGCTGTCGAGTCCGATGCATAGCAACCCTATAGGACAGAGTAGAACTGCCCCATAGGATTTCCAAGGCTGTGAATATTTACAGAAGCAGACTGCCACATCTTTCACCCGTGGAGTGGCTGGTGGGTTTGAACTGCTGACCTTTCAGTTAATAGCCGAGTGCTTAACCACTGTGCCACCAGGACTTCTTGCAGACAGAAGGGTACCACGTAAATACTTCTACTGTGAAAAGAAATCAATGGTTTCAAAGGCAGCACAAAGAAGATTGTTAGCATATGTGATCCTTACTTCAGGTGAAGGGAAAAACCATAAAAAATAAGTAATTAAGAGTAAGTACGTCACTGTCTAGTTTAAATTAAATGGCTCATTGCACGAAGTGCCAAGCCAAGAATGCTAGTGGGCAGAGACCCAGCTTGCACTTGGCTCTCTTGGACATGTGCCCTGGTGCCACGTATCTTATTCTAAATTGCGCCAAAGAGCCATATGGGCTAGTGGGGGCCTCAGTTAATGCGTCAAGAAAGAATTATTTATGTAATAGCCATGGATGCAAATAAAGTTCTGTGTCCTCCACTCTACAGTATGATCTTTTTCTCTTAAAAATTGCTCTGATTACATCAGTCTGGATAAGCTAGGTAATGCAGCAGTAACAAACCACCCCAAGATCTTGAAGGTGTATCATAACAAAGATTTATTTCTCACTCAAGCTACACGTCCATACCATGTGGGCTGTTGCTCATCTCCACATCTCATACTCCAGAACCCAGGGTGATGGTGTAGCCACCATCTTGAACATTGCCAATTGCCCAGGTAGAGGAGTCAAAGGGCTCCAGAAGGTCTCACACAAGCAATTAAAGGCTGTGGCCTGGAAGTGACACACCCATAACTTCACTCCCAACTCATCGGTAACCGAACCACAAGGGAGCCAGGAAGCACAGTCCTACCATGCGCCTGAAAGTGGGGAGAAGCAGGGATGTTTTGCAGGTAGTACTAATGACCACTGCACTTACATTCATTGTGGAAACCTTTAGGGACTGATTTGCCTTCAGAAAGAGCAGCAGTACAGGTTCTGCGTTGCACAAGTGAAAGGCTGTGAAAAAATAATAAGAGCTTATTTGTGATTTTGTGGCATTGGAACGTTATTCCTATATTTTCCACCCTTAATAGAAATAAGCGTGCTTATTATTTTTCATTAATTATGTCAAGAAATATTGAAACATTAAAAAGAATAAATGTTTTTTCATAAGAAGGCTGTGTCTGAAAAACAATTAATTCTGGAAATTATTTCCTTTACATGAGAATATATGTATGTGTGTGTGTTTATAGTATACAAATGTATGTATATATTTACAGTATATAAATGTGTACATATAGTATATAAATGTATATATATAGTATATAAATGTATGTGTATATATATGTATGTCCTTAGTTGAAATGACAGATGTGTATAGAATAAAGCAAGAGGAATGTGATGCAGCCTCTGTATCTAAGCAGAGTAGACTGTTTCCCAAGAGGTGAAAAAGTCCCAAAGTAAAACATCCTGGAAAATGAAAGCCTTTTATTTTCATCATACACAGACGTGCAGTCCTAAAGAATAGTCTCCATTCTTGGAAAAGTGGATGGCCTGAAGCCTTCCCGTCCTCAAGTGGGATTCATAGAATACTCTCTCCAGCACACATATATTCTTTTTTGTTAAAGAAAAAAAAAAAACTAGACAGATGAGTTTAAAATGGGATTTTTGGAAATGCTGTTAACAAGTTTGGGAGGAGTAATCAGGCAGATATAAATGCTGGCCCTGGGGATGACTTACGTATAATGTGTTGAAAACGAGGAGCATTTCAAGAATTGTTTTCCTGCTGTATTATTGGAATGCTGTCATCTAAATATGGTACTGTGAAACACTATCATATCTGGTGGGAGCTGGAATATACTTTGTTTTACAATCCTATGGGGGGAAAATATTTTGGCAGTTGGATGAGAATCCGAGAGAACGAAGATTCACACCGACATCAGTCACAGTCTGCTCATGAAGTGATATTCATTCCAAACACAAATGTGTTATACATAGATTGTTATTTAACATACATTTAATTATTCCTTTCATTAACTTTGTCCTAATTGCTTCCGAGTATTATTTGCCTTTGGTGGAACAATCTTGTTATTTTTATGATCTCAGAAAATCAGGATCGGGAATAATTACATCAGGTGTAAGCTGCACCTCTAAGTGTTTATTTTCAAAAACACACA
Organism: Trichechus manatus latirostris; assembly: GCF_000243295.1. Classification (NCBI taxonomy): domain Eukaryota; kingdom Metazoa; phylum Chordata; class Mammalia; order Sirenia; family Trichechidae; genus Trichechus; species Trichechus manatus. Next base: position 3,004,439 of record NW_004443949.1, on the reverse strand, counting down.
CAAAACCAGGAAGGCCTGGTTACCAAAGGCCATTTCATATAGCAATATCATAAGCATATTTACTGGTATTTGTTTCAATTTTGGCATCTAACCGTTAATGTTTTTAAGTTCTGTTTTACAGTTGCTATATTAAGCATAATAACCACTCGAAACATGTTGCTTAAATAGCAGAGAAACGACAGAAGCCAAGGAGGATTTTAATGACAAACTCCCCTTCAGCAACATTGCCACCAACCGGAGTGTGTCTGCCTGCATGTTTAGCTTAGGGTCGGGTGGCGCATGAAAAGCATTTGCAGTTGAATAATCTTCCCCCAGCTCAATAACACAAAGTTAGAAGAATAGCTTCACTGATTTCCAAACAACCAGAACCGCAGCAACCTTGCAATTTCCACTGCCACGTGAAAAGGAGAGATGAAAAGAGTTCTAGGATAATCCAGGTTAAAGGCCATGAACAAAAGAGGCAACAGTAACTGACAGACTGGTATGACTCTCCTTCCAACTCACTTGAAAATCAGCCATTACAGGAAAGACTTTCAAGATTAGGTGGTTTTGTTTCAGAATATCTGTGGCAACAGACAGCCTATGATCTATGGTGTGAGATGGAAGGACGGAAGATGTCCAAGTTACCGTCACTGGGGAATGAATGTGAATCCAACAGGGTGGGGTGGCATGGAAAGAATTTAATATTTGGAGTTGGGCACATTTAGGTTTGTGGACTGATTCCACCAGTGACTTTGAGAAGATTACTTAATTTCTATGAGCCTCAGGTTTCTCACCTACAGAGTCAGAAATAATATATATTTTCTCCTCATAGGGTTACTGGGAGAATTAAATGAGTTAGGTAGTTCAATGGTGGAATTTTCACCTGCCAAGTGAGACACCAGGGTTCGATTCCCAGCAAACGCATCTCAACTGTTGCCACCACCTGTCTGTCAGTGAGGGCTTGTGTGTTGTTATGATGCTGAACAGGTTTCAATGAAGCTTCCTGACTAAAAGAGACTAGGATGTAGATGATAGTGTTTATTTTATGAGCCAATCTGTTATTTAGCTAAAAGATGACCTCATGGAATACTTTTGGTTCAAGATACAAAGAGTATCTCAAGGTGATAGTCTTAGGGAGTCCCCCGGTGTCAACTGGTCTGGTAAGTCTGGACTTTGTTTTCAGAATTCAAGTTGTTTCACGTCAATCATGCTCCTGATCAGGACGGTCAGTAGTGGTAGCAGGGCACCATCTAGTTCTTCTGGTCTCAGGGTAGATGAGGTCATAGTTTGTGTAGACAGTTATTACTTTTTGAAATATGCCCATTAGTGTAGATGATAATAAGAATGGTTAACATGAGTGTACTTTGTGCCAGACATGTAACAAGCATCTTCCATGTAATCCTCACAACAATCCAATAATGGAGTCACTGTTTCTCACGTTTTTCAGATGAGGAATCTGAAGGCAGAATCGGGCTAGAGGGTGAAGATTCTCCTAAGCATTTCTTGGCACATAAGTCACCGTGGAGGTCCTTGATACCTTAAAAAGAATGTACATAACTCCTACAACTCAAAAGCAAAAAGACAAACAACTCAATTTTAAAATGGGCAAGGACCTGCATAGACACTTCTTCAAAGAAGTTATGCAAATGAATGGCCAATAAGGACATGAAAAGATGCTCAACATCATTAGTCATCAGGGAAATGCAAATCAAAACCACAAAGCGATACCACTTCACACCCACTAGGATGGCTATTATAAAACAAAAATGGGAAATAGCAAGTTGGCAAGGATGTAGAGAAAATGGAGCCCTTGTTCATTGCTGCTGGAAATGTAAAATGGTGCAACCACTGTGGAAAACAGTTTGCAGTTCCTCAAAAAGTTAAACAGAGAACTATCATATGACCCAGCAATTCCACTCATAGGTATATACACAAAGAAGTAAAAGTAGGGAATCAAACAGATATTTGTTCACCAATGTTCATTGCAACACTATTCACAATAGCCAAAAGGTAGAAAACAATCCAAATGTCCATCAACTGATAAATGGATAAACAAAATGTGATATAGACATACAGAGGAATATTATTCAGTCATAAAAAGGAATAAATTTCTGATACATGCCACAGCATGGATGAATCTCGAGAACATTATTCTAAGGGAAATAAACCAGATGCATAAAGGACAAAGATTGTATGATCTCACTTACAGGAAATATCTAGAATAGGCAACTGCATAGAGACAAAAAAAGATTAGTGATTACCAGGGGCTGGGGTAGGGAGGAATGGGAAGTTACTGCTCGAGGTATTGAGACAGTTTTGGAAATAAATGGTGGTACTGGTTGTATCATACTGTGAACGTAATTAATGCTACAGAATGATACACTTAAAAATGGTTAAACTTTTATGTTATGTATATTTTACACAATAAAGTTTAAAAAAAAAAGAAAAGTATATATAAGCCTAGCTGTGTCTCCACAGCTATGTCAGCAAGACCACTGCTGACTCAATCACCACTTTGTCCCTAACGCCCATTACAGGGTTTGTTGTATAGTATGTGTTCAATAAAACCAAAAACCAAAGCTGTTTCAGTCGAGCCGGTTTTGACTCATAGTGACCCTATAGGATAGAGTAGAACTGCCCCACAGGGTTTCCAAGGCTGTAATCTTTACGGGAGGAGACTGTCACATCTTTCTCCCACAGAGCAGCTGGTGGTTTGAACCCCAGCCTTTGGTTAGCAGCAGAGTGCTTAACCACTGTGCTACCTGTGCTCCTTTATGTGTTCAATAAATTTTCATTAGTTCGATGAATAAGTGAATGATAAATATTGCCAAGTTCAGGTCATTACATTGACCCAACAGGCAATTTTAGAGACCCTTGAGCTAGTGAGGAGCCCTGGTGGCAAAGTGCTTAAAAGTTACAGCTGTTAACCAAAAGGTCGCAGTTCAAACCCACTGGCTGCTCCTTGGAAACCCTATGGGGCAGTTCTACTCTGTCCTATAGGGTCATTGTGACTCAGAATCAACTCAAAGGCAACGGGTTTGGTTGGTTTTGAGCTGGTGACAATCAATCATAAGGACTGTTTGTGTAAACTTTCAGCTCACCACTGTACAGCCAAGGAGACTCCAACCATGAAAAGACAGGAAATATTACTAAGCAGAAAATTAAAAGCTATCATCTTGGCTGTTGGCCTTGGTGGCGTTGTTTGTGAAGAAGCAAGTTCAGAAACATTTGGCAGCCTGTGCCTGCCTGTCTGATAAAGCCCAAGAATAAGGAAGGCATCAGAAACGAATTTATTTTCTGATTCATTTTCTATAGGAAGGTTTGTTTTTCCCCCGGCAAGCTACAAAGGGCAACCTAAAAGGCATGAGATTATTAAAAATTAATGCTGAAAGCTGTTATCAGAGGGCTTGCTTATTTTGCTGTTATTAAAAATGCAAAGAGACTGGGTGAAACATTTTCAGCCTTAAAGAGATCTCAGAAAACGTTTTCTTATTATTGAAGTGCAAGCTAAGCAGGGGGACGGTCAGTGATCTTTTCCGCTGACCAGTTTTCCTAATCTTGGGGTCTGAAAAATAAATGTCAGACGAAATATTACATTTTATTTAATAAAGCAAAATAGAAGCAAAGTGATCGGAGTATTAAGGTGAAAAAAATATCCGGTTTTGCTATTTCCATAACAGGCCCTTTGTTTTCATAAAATAAAAACAGGTTTCCGGCTCTTTTGTTGTGACCTAAAAAACTGTGTAAGAAAAATTCCAGAGGGCCAAATTGCAAATCCCTATGTCAATTGTAAATTAAAGGAGGTGGAGGGTTGGGACAGTGACACAGAAGTATGCTGTGGTGAATAGGGAATCATTTCAAACAACTCCAGAAAAGGTATTTTCTAAGAAAGAAATATCTTCATTGCAGACATATTTCTTTACCAAGATGTAGAAATGGCTGGTTGAAAATCTGCTTCTCATGACTGACTGACTAACCCATTCATTCTTAAAAATACTCTTTTCATAAGACCATGTTTAGCTTAGCCCTCACTTTAGATTTAAACAGGAACTAGTAGTACTTCAAGCTATTCACTTTTTCAGTCTAACCACCTTTCTTAGGGAAGGGGCAGGAGAGCCATTTCCAGCCCTGCTATCGCACGCATGCGCACACCCAACACACGAACCAGCGCTTTTTATAGGCTCTGCCTCTCACAGACGCTGGAACTGACAGGAGTATTAACAACAGACCCTTCTTTCAGACACTGGTTGCTTTAGATTCTTGTACAACTTTTTTTTTAAAAAGTGGAAGTCTACACTTTTGACAAAGAAATTGCTGTCTTTCAGGTTTTTTTTTGGGGGGGCGGGGGGGGGTGTTCCAGGAATGTTTACCTCGGTACCTTTTCTAGAAACTGATATGGCTAAATCTGTAACTCTCCTTTTTTTTTTACATATTTGATAATTAAAAAGCAAGTGTGGAAAGCTTATGGTTTTTATTTAACCACAACAGATTTTGCAAAATTCTGTCATGACACATAAATTTGCGTTAATGATCCAGCATCACCTGCTCCAGAAACCTCGGAAACAGGAAGCTGGAAGAACATCCGTGTGTTTTTATGAATCTCGCATAGCTGACTCCGGGCCGGCGTGGAAGATGTGGAGAAACAGAAAGGGCTTAAATGACCGCCTGCTTGTTACAGTTTTTGGCCAAAAGAATAATTGGGTCAAACGCTAGCATGGGTAACCAGAATTAATTATGGTGGATGGAAATATCACATTTTAAATCCTGTAGGAATTCACAATAGTTCAGGTTTTACTACTTTTTTGTGGGACCAGGAAATATGGGAATGACTTTCGTGGAAGGTCGGACTGGCCCAATTTGTATTTCCTTTCAAAGCCCTGGAAGATAGAAATATGTACCACAATGTACGCAGTTGCTGTCACCCGAGAAACTTGTAGGGAAACAAAAATGTGAGCACTTGAACTGCCTTGGTGAATGCTAGAGGAACTAGCTGGATAAAGCGACCTTATCATGCTGGAGAGAAGGCGCAAAACCCTCGCAGGAGCTTCCTAGGAGGTTCACAGACTAGGGGCCGCTGAAACACTGGTAGCCATTAATCTTACCGTCAATCAAAAGCCCTTTTTGTAAAGCAAGTAAGCAATTCCTAATTTATCGCTTTTGTATGCTCAAGTTCTTAAATACCATTATTTCTCGGAGCAGAGAACAGATATTTTAGGACAAATTGTAGCACTAGCATTCCAGGTGTGAGCCAGATGAGGATCAGGTGTTTATTGCACAGTCCCTGTTTGTGGCAGGAATAGGAGCTCTCAGGAGACACGTTGACCCGTTTAACCCTGTAGGCCAGAGTAGAACTGCCCCCATAAGGTTTCCAAGGAGCAGCTGGTGAATTCGAACTGCCAACCTTTTGGTTAGCAGCCTAATGGTTAACCACTGGGCCACTAGGGCTCCAAAATTAAACTAGACTACTAGCCAAAGATTAGTTGTTTGAACCCACCCAGAGGCATCTCAGAAGACAGGCCCGGCGATCTACTTCTGAAAGGTCACAGCCTGCATATCCCTGGTAATCAGAGCATCTCACAAATAGAAATTAACCTTTCTCACAAAATAATAAATGCTGGAGAGGTTGTGGAGAGACTGGAACACTTATACACTGTTGGTGGGAATGTAAAATGGTACAACCACTTTAGAAATTGATTTGGTGCTTCCTTAAAAAGCTAGAAATAGAAGTACCATAAGATCCAGCTATCCCACTCCTTGGAATATATCCTAGAGAAACAAGAGCCACCACACGAATAGATATATGCACACCCATGTTCATTGCAGCACTGTTCACAATAGCAAAAAGATGGAAACAACCTAGGTGCCCATCAACGGACAAATGGATAAACAAATTATGGTATATCCACACAATGAAATATTACCCAATGATAAAGAACAACAATGAAGCTGTGAAACATCGTATAACATGGTGGAAGCTGGAACTTATTATGCTGAGTGAATTCAGTAAGTCACAGAAGGACAAATACTGTATAAGACCACGATTACAAGAACTCAAGACAAGGTTTAAACACAGAAGAAAACACTCTTTGATGGTTATGGGGGTGGGGAGGGAGGGTGAGGGTTATTCACTAACTAGACAGTAGATAAGAATCATCTTAGGTGAAGGGAAAGACAGCACACTCTACAGGGGAAGCAGCACGATTGAACTAAACCAAAGCTAAGAAGTTTCCTGAATACAATCAAATACTTTGAGAGACACAGTAGCAGGGGTAGGGGTCTGGGGACCATGCTTTCAGGGGACATCTAGGTCAACTGGCATAACGAAGCTTATTAAGAAAATGTTCTGCATCGTACTTTGGTGAGTGGCGTCTGGAGTCTTAAAAGCTAGTGAGCGGCTATCTAAGATGCATCAGTTGGTCCCAACCACCTGGAGTAAAGGAGAACGAAGAACACCAAAGACACAAGGAAAGTATCATCCCAAGAAATAGAAAGGGCCACGTAAACCAGAGACTTCATCAGCCTGAGACCAGAAGAACTAGATGGTGCCCGGCTACCACCAATGAACATCCTGACAGGGAACACAACAGAGAGCCCTGATGGAGCAGCAGAAGGACGGGATGCAGAACTCAAATTCTAGTAAGAAGACCAGACTTAATGGTCTGACTGAGACTGGAGGTACCCTGGAAAGCATGGCTCCTGGACTCTCTATCAGCCCAGAACTCAAACAATTTCCAAGGCCAACTCTTCAGATAGGGATTGGACTGGACTGTGGGACACAAAGTGATACTCATGAAGAGTGTGTCTCTTAGTCAAGTAGATACAAGAGACCAGAGGGGCAGCTTCTGTCTAGAGGTGAGATGGGAAGGCAGAGAAGGTTAGGAGCAGGTTGAATGGTCATGGGGAATCAGGGGTGGAAAGGAGGAGTGTGCTGTTGCAGAATGGGGTGAGCAATTAGGGTCACGTAACAATGTATGTATAAAAATTTTGCATAGGGAGACTAACTTGAAATATAAACTTCACTTAACTGCAACAATAAAAAAAAAAGAAAAAAGACTAGCTAGGCAAAATCCTGAAAAGTAAAAAGCAATGTGAAATGACAAAAAAAAAAAAAAAGAAAGAAAGAAATTAACCTTTCTTATCAGCATGTCCCCTGGAGTTCAACACCACTAGTTGTCGACTCATGGCGACCTCGTGTGTGTCAGAGCAGAATTGGGCTCCATAGTGTTTTCAATGGCTGATTTTTCAGAAGTAGATTGCCACACCTTTCTTCTGAGGCTCCTCTGGGTGGACTCTAACCTCCAATCCTTCAGTTAGCAGGGACTCAAGGTAGTGTTAACAAGCTTCTCCTAGAAGTTAACTGAGAGTGGTATGGATCAACCAGCTCTAGTGATGTCAGGCAGCTCAACCAGATTGTTAAGCATTTAGCAACAAACCAAGTGGTACTTTGCATGTTTTGGAGGATTCTTATGTAATGGAAGTCCTGGAATGTCTTATTGAACTGTAAGAGATGCTTACAAAGAGATTGTTTTAGAAAGCTCTTTCATTGGCTCATCCTGCCTGATTTGAGTGTTCAAATAGTCTTGAAAAATCAAACCCACTGGAGTGTAGTGCTTTGCTGTTCACTCTTAGATCCCCAGTTCAACACTGGTCTCAGAAGATGTGCCCAGCTATTCTCGGGATTTGTCATGCTGGCTTTTAAAACATAGATTTTGCCCTGACAATCCGTATTTCTAGCGCCTCTAGCTGATGGCCTGATAATTTCCTGGGAGGGAGAGAGAAACTTTCTCTGACATTCGAACAAAATAATTATTCTCCCAGGTCAGTGCTGGAGTTCAGATCACATGGTATATGAGAGAAGCTTCAGTAGTTTCTCAAAGAGCTCCAGCTTCTTTGACATATAAGAATGACAAGTCAATTTTATTTGCTTTTTTAAATAATTGGGTTATATTAAAGTGATGTCACTGGTACCTGGGAGCAACAGAAAGCACATCCCCTCACCCCCAACAACATTTTTCAGTGGTAGAAATTAATTTTTAATTTCAGTATTATATGGAGAAAAAAATGTATTTCAGGGGTCATGAGGTGGTCTGGTATACGATTTGGTGAGAATTGTATCCCTCATTTTTATTTAAAACCCTATTATTAATAAGATAGATAAATAAAAATATAGTCACATCAGTAAACATGGAATATTCTGGGTTTGTCCTTATCCATGTCCCACTGAAGCTTCAGAAGGATAAAAGGTATGGTTTTTAGACTAAGGTTTAAAAATTAGCTTTATTTTTTACATTTGGCTTTGAATCTCACTTTCCTCATTTGTAAATGAATGTCACATCTATCTCACAGATTGTTGGGGAAATAAGATATGATTGTTTTCAGTTGTCAAAGAGTTGAGCCCGACTCATGGCGACCGCATGTGTGCAGAGTAGAACTGCTCCACAGGGTTTTCTAGGCTGTGACCTTTCAGAAGTAGATCGCCGGGCCTGTCTTCTGAGATGCCCCTGGGTGGGTTCAAACAACCAATCTTTGGCTAGTAGTCTAGTTTAATTTTGGAGCCCTAGTGGCCCAGTGGTTAACCATTAGGCTGCTAACCAAAAGGTTGGCAGTTCGAATTCACCAGCTGCTCCTTGGAAACCTTATGGGGGCAGTTCTACTCTGGCCTACAGGGTTAAACGGGTCAACGTGTCTCCTGAGAGCTCCTATTCCTGCCACAAACAGGGACTGTGCAATAAACACCTGATCCTCATCTGGCTCACACCTGGAATGCTAGTGCTACAATTTGTCCTAAAATATCTGTTCTCTGCTCCGAGAAATAATGGTATTTAAGAACTTGAGCATACAAAAGCGATAAATTAGGAATTGCTTACTTGCTTTACAAAAAGGGCTTTTGATTGACGGTAAGATTAATGGCTACCAGTGTTTCAGCGGCCCCTAGTCTGTGAACCTCCTAGGAAGCTCCTGCGAGGGTTTTGCGCCTTCTCTCCAGCATGATAAGGTCGCTTTATCCAGCTAGTTCCTCTAGCATTCACCAAGGCAGTTCAAGTGCTCACATTTTTGTTTCCCTACAAGTTTCTCGGGTGACAGCAACTGCGTACATTGTGGTACATATTTCTATCTTCCAGGGCTTTGAAAGGAAATACAAATTGGGCCAGTCCGACCTTCCACGAAAGTCATTTCCATATTTCCTGGTCCCACAAAAAAGTAGTAAAACCTGAACTATTGTGAATTCCTACAGGATTTAAAATGTGATATTTCCATCCACCATAATTAATTCTGGTTACCCATGCTAGCGTTTGACCCAATTATTCTTTTGGCCAAAAACTGTAACAAGCAGGCGGTCATTTGTTTTTTTTTTTTTGGAGTGCCTATTTTACGCCAACCATTGTTATAGATGTTGGGGCTACAGATATGAACAAGACCAATATTTCAGTGGGAAAGACAGATAATAAACAGATGAACAAACAAACATAAACAACTGACATATTAACCAGTGGTAAGGTCTCTTCAATGCTAGAATTCTCACTTTCCATGCGAGAGACCCAGGTTCCATTGCGGGCAAATGAACCTCATGCACAGCCACTACCCTCTGCCAGTGGTGGCTTCCATGTTGTTATAATAACGAATAGATTTCAATGGAGCTTCCAGACTAAGACAGACTAGAAAGAAAGGCCTGGTGATCTACTTACAAAAACCCGATGGATCACAACAGAACATTGTCCAGTCCGAAACTGATTATGGGGACGGAGCAGGACTGGGCAGCATTTTCTTCCACTGAGCATGGGGTCACCATGAGCTGGGTTCGCCATGAATCGGGGTCAACTGGACAGCAGCTAAAAACATCATAACAACAAAAAGGTCTCTTCATAGGATGATGTGATAGAGATTCACTGGGTGGCTGTGTAGATTAGATAGCTGGGGAAAAACTCACAGAAGGTGATAGTTAAGTAAAATCTAAATAAGAGCCAATTGTTTGAACAAGGGGAGGAAAATCATTCCTTTTTGCAGGTAAACCATTTGGTGCAAAAGGCCTAAGATGGGAAAAAGCTTGGAGTGTTTCAGTAACAGACCAATGTAATGGCAATATAGCATAAAAAGGGGAGTGTGGGTACAAAAGGTAGATGAGCCGCGTAACAGTTTATAAAGACAATGTTCTACATTCTACCTTGGTGAGTAGCGTCTGGGGTCTTAAAAGCCTGTGAGAAGCCGTCTAAGATACTCCACTGGTCTCATCCCTTCGGGAGCAAGGGAGAATGAAGAGAACAGGATACAAGGAAAAGATTAGTCCGGAGGACTAATGGACCACAGCTACCAAG
>NW_004443949.1:2977373-2993655 GCF_000243295.1 Trichechus manatus latirostris | reverse complement strand
CAATTGGAAGCTCACAGTCGATGTCACTGGACTGTGCACACAGAAATTTTTGAAATGGTGTATCTTTGGCTATGTGTATTTTCACCAAAAAAAAAAAAGGTCGAGAAGGGAGAGGGTTGACATGTCGTGGGGTTATTAACCAATGTCGTAAAACAATGTGTGTACTACTGTTTCATGAGAAACTATTTGTTCTGTAAACCTTCATCTAAAGTACAATTAAAAAAAAAAAAAGGAGATGAGCCTTGATCATGTGGGGTTTGTAAGCCACGCTCATGATGGACAGCCAAAGGCATTGGAGGGTTTCAAGCAGCAGCGTAAACATGTTCAGATTTATGTCTCTGCAGTATCGCTCTGAATGGTGTGGGAGAATGAGAAGCAAAAGTGAAAACAAGGAGGTGAGATAAGATGCTATTGCATTATTCCAGGCAAGAGATGATATTGGCTTGGACCAAGGAGGTAATGGTAGTGACAAAAAGAACTGAGAGAATTCAAGATAGCTTTTGGAGGAGGACTTAATAGAACTGGCAGTAGTTTGACTGTGAGGGTTGAGGAAAGGCAGGAATCAAGGAAAACTCTGATGTTGGCAACTAGGTAGACAGCGGTGCCATTTAATGATGTAAGGAAAGAAAGATTTCTATTTTGGCCAAGTTAATTTGGGGAGCCTTTTAGATATCCATGTAGAAATGTCAAGTGGGCCATTGGATAAATAGTTCTGGAGTTCCAGGGAGAAAAACCAAAAAAAATAAAAAACAACCCACTGCCGTTGGGTCAATTCCAACTCATAGTGACCCTATAGGACAGAGTAGAACTGCCCCCATAGTGTTTCCAAGGAGCAGCTGGTAGATTCGAACTGCCGACCTTTTGGTTAGCAGCCAACACTTAACATCTCCACCACCAGGGCTCCAAATCACAGGTAGAAATCTAGTTTTAGGAATCATTAGCATAAAGATTATATTTAAGACCATGAGTCTGGATGAGATCCCTAGCGAGAGTTTGTAGCTAGAAAAGATAAAGGAGTCAAGGACAGAGCCCTGGGGTATCCCACGTTCTGAATTTGATTAAAGCAAGGAGAGCAAACAAAGTAGACATAGAGGGCATAAGAAACCAGTGAGGTAAGGAGAACACCAAGAGAGTCTGTTACCCTTATATGATTACAGAGAAGAACAAAATGGAGTTCATCTATAGGGATTAAGAGAGTAGAGTTTCCCCATTAGAGAGCCCATTGGCTGCTACAGAATTAATGTGGGAGATTAGGACAGAGAGTAACTCGTTGAATTTGGCAATTATAAGAAGTTTTTGAGAAAGCCAATACAATAATGTGGTGAATATTATAGCTAGCTTTTGGAAAGTTTTAGTAATCAACACGTTATAACAAAGTAGAGGCAAAGGATATAGACAAGAGGTTCAAACAGCTTGAGGATAACACATAACAAGTCAAGGCAATCACCCATCAAGGAAAGATGGTTTGAGAAAGGAATAGATTGAAAAATGCTTGTGGAGGTAGAGAAAGGAGATAGAAAGGTATCAATAGAAATAAAATTTGGGATACTAGACTACCCTGCATTCTTGAGAAATAGTAGGGGATACTGTGGAGTGAGGTTGGGAGGCAGAACACGGCTAAAAAACATGGGAAAGCCGTTTTCCACAGATCATTAATTATGCTGTATTATAGTCTGTGTTTGGTTAACACAAAGATTGTTTCCACACATCTTACTGCTCTTGGGTTAATAATGTGAATCCAAATGCTAAGCATTTATCACATACCAGATTTCACTAGCTCAAAAGGCAAGCTGAAAACCTGGGGATGGAATTCAGAATAACTTTGTGCCTGGACTCTTCTACCCTCTCCTCCTTTAGGAGCGCTTCTCGGGGTAATCGTCTCCAGTTGATGACCAGTTAAGCAAACTGATGGCGGTTGGTTTTCATGACAGCGCAGCACACTTTGGAGTCATAAGTTGTTGGGAAAAGGAGACAAAACGACCAGCAACGTGTCATTGTCGTTGGCAAAGAAGTTATTCTCGACCCCCACAGAAATGTATAAAGCAACTCGTACTTTAACTGTTTCTGCATCAACTCGATTATAACACCATCATTAATCAGAGTAACCGAATCAAGGAAAAATTAAGAATACCACGTATCGATGATCCTTGGAGTTCTTTTAACTGATGTGAAGGATTGAATAAAATAGAGGGTTTTTTTTTACATTTTTAAAAACAAGTTCCCCATTCAGGTGTGCTTTAGGTCAAATACCGCAGATATAGGAAATAGGTACTTCAAAGTATTCTCTACACTAGAGTCATTATTGTATTGATGCAGTCATTAAGTGTGAATTATGAATTAGTTCTTTATAAACTATGAAAGGATAGTTTCCTGGGAATTTCACCCTGGAATTAGTAAAGACTCTAGACAAAGTGCTGCCTTTCTACTTAAAGCCAGTTGTTTTGGAATTCGATCCGGTCTCTAGAAATGGAAAGCTAAACATTGCAGAGTACTGAAGGGAGAGCATTTGGCTCTCAATCCTACTCAGCTTCGCTCGTGGAAGATCAGCATCTATCCGTCTTTCAAAAGCCGTTTGTGGGGAGATTGGTTGTGTGAATGAGGCTCCTGGGGCCACTAGACCCAGTTTTCTTCAGGAAGTGATGCTCATATGCTTAAACTAAAAACAGCACTGAACAGAAAATCAATTTTGAAGCTAGAAGCGAAGCTGGGAGCTTAGAGTTGGCTGTAGGTGTTTGAGGACGTCTGTAGAAATGGCCTGACTAGGGCCCGCTGATAGCACAAGGGACCCTTTTCTGTAAACTGCAGTGGGCAGATGAATTACAAAAAGGCACCTCTCTCCTGCCACCCTGAAGGGCACAGGGTTCTGCTAACAAGGAACAGGCTGGATCTCTCCTCTACTCACCTCCTTGCCTGAAACCTTTGCGTCGACCATAGAATGCACAGTCATAGGCAACAGCCTGGGGCCTGACTGTGAGATAGTCTGTGGAAAGAGGACTGCTGTCTCCAGAGTCAAGCACACAGTAGGTGCTCAACCTGTCGATCTGAAATGATACCTTTTATAGAATTTGATATTCTCTGGGCACATACTAACAACCAGCTGCAGATTTTTCCATGAAAGGGCATCTTTGTTTGCCCTTCAGGAGAAAAGACATATATTCCAGCTGGAAAACAATAAGCAACTAAGGGGTCACCACGGATTATGGCCACAGATTAATTCTTTGGTTCAAAAAACAGTGATGAGCACCTTCTCTTGCCAGACATTGTTTGAAAAGTTGAAGATACAACAAAACACAAGCAAATTCCTATTTCATAGAGTTTATATTCCCATTTGGGGAGACAGACAATAAGTAAAATAAATAACATATGTCAAACAGTGATAAATGCATTGGAGGGGAAATAAAGCAGTGGGAGGGAATAGACAGTGTTAGGTGGGGGTGAGGGATGTGATTTAAGAAAAAGGAACAAGCTCAGTATTGCTGGTGCCACATGAACAATGGGGGGAACAGGAGAGCAGTAGGAGATGAAACTCGAGAGGTAACAGGCAATGAGATCGCGGAAGGCTTTTAGGCACGTGGAGACTTGGCTTTTCTTCTTGACAAGCTGGGGAATCCTTGGAGAGTGTGTTGTGCAGAGGAGGGACATAAGTGATTTATATGACAACATTCTCACCGCTGGGCCGAGAGTCAACTGTTGCTTGGAAAGGGCAGAGTGAACAAGGATGGTATGGCTCTTGGAAGCTGATTTTTGCCTTGTCTGAATTTTGAGAACTTTCTTGAGAGGGCTGCATGCGTTCCTTCACACCCATGCTCTTAAGGGCGTCTTGCCTCTCTGTGAGACTGATGAATGTCACGTCTCCCATCATAAGTTCCTTAAGAGTTGCAGTTTAGAAAAAAAAAAATTTAATTCCAGTGAACTTTCAGATGCCAGGCATCTGTGAACAGAAAAAATGCTAACTGTGGCGTTGTCATAGTGCAGAGACGGTGACTTCTCTTATGTAGGCAGCAGGTTCTGCATCTTGTGAGAGTGCCTATGTTTAGCCACCAAGGACGACCAGTGTCTTAGTTTCCTAGAAATTCTGTAACAGAAATATCACAAGTGGGTGGTTTTAAAGAACAGAAATTTATTTCCTCACAGTTCTGGAGGCTAGAAGTCTGAATTGAGAGCACCAGCTCTAGGAGAAGGCTTTTTCTCTGCTGTGGGGGGAGGTCCTTGTCTCAGCTTCTCTAGCCCTGGTTTTCTTTGTTTCCTTGGAGATCTCCAAGTGGCATCTACCTTTCCCCCATTTGTGCTTGCTTCTCTATATATTTAATCTGCTCATTTTACATCTCTAAAGTCATTAGTTTTATAAGACACACACTATGCTGATATGGCCTCATTAACGTAAAGAAAACCGTACTCCCAAATGGGATGACATCTACAGGTAAAGGAGTTAGTGTCCCAACACATATTTTGTGGGGACACAATTCAATCCATAACAGCCAGCGAACTGGTTCTGCCCAAGAGCCAAAGAATACAAAAGAAGGGGTTAGGTAGCCTAGTTTCCACTCTATCTGTACTAACTTCCAACGAGTAAAAGCAACATGGTGGGACAAGGTGAAGCGAATCTTTTTATTTCCCTTCTTAACGTAAGACAAGTTTTGATTATATATCTATCCCTAAATGTGAATGAGTGACTTTGAAATATTACTTACAAAGTCCAGACAACTCAGGTGTAATATTCTGACCCCATAGTCTTTGCCTGCTGAATCTGAGAAGAATTAGGAGAAGTTTTTTTTTTTTTTTTTTTAGGAGTCACATGTGCAAAACACTGAAATTGGTTCCAATGACTAGAGATTATGGTGGGTTGGATTCCTTCACAAAGTAGGGATTAGTTGAGACCTGAATTGGTGAAACCTGGAAGAAGTTAATTACAAGTGATCATTTTATGGAGCTGTGATTTGTGTAACACGATTTCATCTGAAACAGGGAGAAAGAGTTCTTGAGTGGCTGGAAGATTTAACAATGGCAATGTTCTATACAGTCTGTTGGCTCTGTAATGTATAAGTTTCTAAGAAACTACATAAAATCCAATTGGTTCATGTCACATAACTTTATTTAACTTTGGAAGAAATCATAGTCCATGCTAACTAAATTTAGAAGAGTATTGCATCCTTGAATGCCCATGCACATTTCAAATACATGCGTTTTAAGCTGCAGAGAATAATTATTTATCCAATGGAATCAATCTCTGTATACAACTGACAGTCCCATGACTATTAATGATGGATTAGCATCTTTGGAAAGGCTGGGGGAAGGTCTTTCATCTCTTCTATAGCACCTTTATGTTGTATTTCGTATTTCCCTATCAATTTAGATGGTAAGCCCCATTATGCAAAATCGAAAGCAAATCACTTGTAAAATGTAAACGACTAAATTAAAATGTCTGATACTAATAATAATTAAAGAACTGTCTCTCAGTTCCAACATACCCTACATCTACAAATCTAACTGCCACAAATTTTAAAAATTCTGTGCACTCACGGGGAAAACTAAGCACTGGCAGTGAATCGGAATAAGGCTGAGATGATGTCTTTTGTGTACTGTAACACTTCACAATCTTTGCTTCCGGAAAAAAAAAAAAATCACAGAGGCTGTTAATATTCATGAAGACTAGAAACAGGTGTTTGAACAGAACTTCAGTCACCTTTGACAGGCACACAATGAGTTTGTCTGAAGGGTCTTCATTTTCCTTGTCACTCATGGGCAGGATTCAGAACATCAAAACAGTTATACTCCTGAGGTTTCCCTACCTGTTTCAAAGGATTACACTTGACATTTCTAATTTTTTTTTTCTATCGTTAAACTCTGTCCTTCCCCTTTTAAAACTGCATGATTTTGTTAGCAAATCAAAGTGGGTAGAGGAATACATTAGTGCTCATTCCTTGTGGACTTCACTGCTGGACCTCATTGCTTTTCATGTCTACCAGTAGACCACACAGACTATTTTTAGTTCATTTATCCTGTGCAGACAGAGCCACATGTCTGCCTGGGAAGAACACTATTTAGCTAGATGGGGGTAAGTAACAAACTATGGCTTAGAGCTTCTAGCTCTGCCACTTTAGGCTGGACAGGACATTTCATCTCTGTATGCCTCAGTTTCCTTCTCACTTTGTAAAATGAGGTAAAACCGCCCTAATGCCTAGGACAAGGAGGAATGATACAAAGGAATGCTCCTTTTTAATACAAAGTTAAACCCCAAACCAAACCTGTTGCCATGGAATGAATTCCAACTATAGTGACCCTGTAGGACAGGGTAGAACTGCCCCACAGGGTTTCCAAGGAGTGGCTGGTGGATTTGAACTGCCGACCTTTTGGTTAGTAGCTGTAGCTCTTAACCACTGCACCACCAGAGCTCTTTGCCAAGTTAGGGTATCCTAAAAACCGCATTTGGTCATTTTCATGGCCAGTATACAGCTCCAAATGCTAAATTATGTCTACATTGCTTAGATGAAAAATGGCTCTGAAAACAATTTAGAGATATTTTCATTGGTTAGCTACTGTGTGACCTTGGGCCAGGAATCTTACATGTCTGAGCCTCAGTTTCCTCATCTGTTCAATTAAGGATTTGGGCACTAGTTCAAGATCTCTATCCAGAACTAAAAGCCTATCACATAATGGATTCATAACTTATCCAAATCTGCCCAAGGAGAGGGAATAAAGAAGAAAATACTAAGAATAAAATGTAAAGTTAGCAACGATTTTCTAAATAGTTCTTTAAATGTTCTCCTTGTTTTTCCTTTTAGAGTGGGCACAATAGTAAGTGGTTTGACTTTAAAAAAAATAGGAATAAGATTCAGTCATGTAAGTCACATCAATTTATACGAGAGGAGAGAATTAAGAGAATGAAGAAGTAAAGCTTCAGGGTATTGAAGATGCTGAAAGGGTTTTAAGTGAAGACAGGGAGCTGTGTGAAAAAAAAATGTTTTTAAACAGAAAAGTTTTACCCTTTTTCTGAAAAGACAGGAAGATGGAATTTTGTGGGGGGGAAGGGAATACCAAAAGTATAGTTGGTCATGAAATTATTAGGATTGTATTTGTGGAGGCCTTACAAGTGATATTTTTAAAAATCATTAAAGGAATGAAATTGGTGCTTCCCCACCAAAGAATTCAGTCTGCTCCTGATTTGCCAGGGACATGGATTTCTCTCTGTCACCATCCTGCTTTGATAGTCAAGTCTACACTTGAGTGGATGCTCCCCAATTTGGTTGAATGATTTGGAGAAATGTTTAAAGTTCTTAAGGAATTTACTTTGACTTGACATTTGAATTGGACATGAGGTGATTTAAGGAAGTTAAAGTAACCAGCAGTATGGAAGCTGATGTTCCTATTTTCCTCAAATTTTTTTTTTCTGTATAGTGTGGTTAAAGAAAAAACTTCATTTCTTATTATTCTTATTATGCATTTAAAATTCACTTTCAATATCACCCAGGAAACTGAATGCCAAAAATAAATGTAAAGCACCTTCTTAAATATTACACCAAGTGACCTTCAGCTAGGACCCTCTCGTCCCCAGAACAATTTCCATACAGCTGCTGATAGGCCCGTGAGCATTTTCAGGCTTAAAAAGAGAGAGTGAGAGAGATAGGTTTGTAAATTATTTAGACTCAAAACCCCCCAAGCAGAAACATGCTCACACACATTGCCAGACTGTTACTTAAGAAGTAGCACCTCAGGACAAAGAGATATTGAAGTACTATTGAAGCCGCTTTCCTCAGCTACCACCTGTGAAATATGGCTGGCAGCAGGAGCTTTACTACACTATTGTAAAAGTAATGTACCTCTTAAATAGCAATTTACTAAGTTGCTGATGAAATGCGTTGCAGATATGTTAGTTTCAGGGTAGTTAGGAAAATTAACTGCTGTGTATTTTCCATATTGTCATATATGCCATCGTGCTGAGAGAATGAGGAGCAGCTTTCTTGGAGAGCTGTTTAAATGTAACACACAGCCAGTTAATCACCTGGTTAGAACATGAGGTTGACCAGGCCTGAGTCTTAGGGAAATCACTTGAGGCTGTTCTTTTAAAAGTAGCATTACAAACAATATCCCAAAACCATTAGACCTATAACATTTTCCCTTAGACTCAAACTTTTCATGGTGTTTCCTATATAATTTTCTGTCTTGACAATTTTATCCCCATAGCCTTGTCAAAGAAGAAAATCTCTACTCTGTTAGGAGTGAAACAAAAGGAGTTTTACTGAGGAATAGAAGAGCTCAAGCTGGGCAGTGCTAGGTAAAAATACAAAGCACTCAACCATTCAAGCAGGGCAAACCAAAACCATTGCCATCAAGTTGATTCTGATGTTGAAATCATAACAACCCTATAGGACAGAGTAGAACTGCCCCATAGGGTTTTCAAGGAGCAGGCTGGTGGATTCAAACTGCCGACCTTTTGGTTAGCAACCAAGCTCTTAACCACTACGCCCTCAGGGCTCCTTCAAGCTGGGGGAGGGGGGTGGTCTATATACATAGAAAACAGAAGAAAGACACAGGGTTAATGAGTGATTATAGATAAGATCAGCTTCAGCTTGAAGTCCTTTGGAATGTGAAGGTCAGCCGCTGGCTAGGAAGGAGTGAGTTACCACTTAGGGAGAGGCGTTAGCTGGTTTAGGTATACATGATTGTGTTCGGTTATAGGTGATAGTAGTCTTGAACTTTTTTTTCCCCTGGAAACAAATCATTTACGTTTTGACACATTCTTTCCAAATGTTTTACATCCTGACCTTTTGTTTCCTGAGAATGCATGTTGACCCTATCATTTTTATGTCTGACAAGAGTCCCTCCAGTTTAAAACTTTTCCATTCACAGCCTGCTTCCCAGCCTGGGTGAGTAACAAGACTGTGATGCATATCCTTAGACTCAGATTACACCTTGAAGAGATCCTCTGTAGCTCTGACATCACAAAGACAACTGTATGAAAAGGAGAAATCAAAGGGATAAGTTGCTGTTAGGTGCTGTCGAGCTGATTATCAACTCACAGTGACCACAAGTGACATCGTGGAACTGCCCCATAGGGTCCTCTAGCAGTGGTGTCACTGGAGTTAGTGTCCCCCAGAGTGGTAACTCATGACGTCACCCCTCCCCCATGAACCCTCATGTACTACACCATACAGAATCCTTAGTAATTGTTTTTACTAATGTTACTTATAAATGGTAATTTCCATGTATCAGTGAATGTGGCACAGTTGTTAAGAGCTCAGATTGATAACCAAAAGGTCAGCAGTTTGAATCCACCAGCCGCTCCTTGGAAACCCTATGGGGCAGTTCTACTCTGCCCTGTAGGGTTGCTATGAGTTGGAATGGACTCAGCAGTAACGGGCATTTTGGTTTAATGGCAGTAGTACTGACATAAACAACTAACGAAATTAAAATTACACCTTTAAATTACAGTATCATACGCACGGCCTAAGTGTAATTACAATTACATCGTTTCATATGGTTAAAGTGAAAATTCAGTAAAAAAAAATACAATTCGAAGTAAAACGTTTAAGAATTACATCAAAATTACGTTCATTTTACCGATACCTGAGATACATTAATGGATTAGGTTTGCATAATCAGTAATAGCCCAATAATGCAGAAGTTGTAGACAAATGCATATCCCAATATATTTATAAAAGAAATAATAATGTAAAAAGAAACAGGAACAAATACACAAGCATTTCAGCACTTGGTAAACATCTCAACTAAAGCAGAGCTTTCCTTTTCTGGCCTTCAAAGCTGCAAACTTGTGAATGACTTCATCAAAATCAATGCCTTTTGCATTACTTTTTACTGTGTCGCTGTTTTTTCTAAACCATAATTCAAACTTCAACCCTGAAAATTTCATTAAAGTCAGTGAGTGTTTTTTGAAATCTTTCTACACTGAATTACAAAATTCTTGGTTATAACATTATTAGTAACTGAGAGGAAGCCGTTTTTGATTTTTCTCCTTTTCCTTTATTACTTCATTCTCAAAAAAGTTATTACTCTATGTTCACAAATACAAATTACGACAAAATTGTAGCTAAAACACCAGAAATTTTGACAAAATCAGCGACTATAAAAACACCTGGCAGCAACGAGCACAGCACGTGCCTGTAGCCCCATGCAGACAAAACTTTGTGATTCGAAGAGTCATTGTAATTGGGTAATAATCACAGTTCTGACTGGAGTGTTAGATGGTTCAAAAAGTAAATTAGCATAGAGTTTTAGCCTTGTAGGTATATTGATACATGGAAGGTGAGCTTATGAAAACTTTTTTGTTGTTATAACTAACTACAGGGATATTTTTATTAAAAAAATAATAAACACTGCACAAAAATTTTATCGACAGTCATTTTGGTGTCACCCCCTCTGACAGTGTCACCCAGTGCGGTCTGCACCCTTGTGCATCCTCCTAGTGACACCACTGTTTTCTAGGCTGTAATCTTTATGGAAACAGATTGCCAGGTCTTTCTCCCTCGGAGCAGCTGGGTGGGTTTGAACTGCCAATCTTTCAGTTAGCAGCCTAGTGCTTAACCATTATGCCACCAGAGCTCCTTTTAAGGGATAGGTAGGTGAGTGAATGTCAGATTGGAAACTGGTTTTTCATTAAGTTTGTACTGGTTTAGCCTGGACAAGGAAATCTGTGCTTATTTGCATGACCTCTAAGATATCTTGTATATTTACAGGGATGTGTATAGAGCTTTACAGTTTATAAAGCCTTTCAGATTCATTGCTTCTTCTGACTCTCATGACACCCCTGTGAGGAACCAAAAAAAAAAACCCAAACCCATTGTCATCAAGTCAATTCCGACTCATAGCAACCCTGTAGGACAGAATAGAACTGCTCCATAGCGTTTCCAAGGAGGGGCTAGTGGATTTGAACTGCCAACCTTTCGGTCAGCAGCTAAGCTCTTAACCACTGTGCCACCATGGCTCCCCTGTGAAGAAAGGAGGAAGTTATCATCCAATTTTACAGATGATTTTAGGTGATTTGCTAAGGTCACCCAGCTAGTGAGTAATGGAGTTAGAATTTGAACCCAGATCTCCTGACTCCAAGTCCATCATGGGAAACCAGTCTCTGATTAAGTGCATGTATATGGAGCCCTGAACCTAAAGAGCTGACCTAAACCATAGAGGGGTAGTGTAAGTGACCCGCAAAACATTTAAAACATGTCAAGAGTTAACAAGTCCAATGGCCAAATGAGTGACTCATATCTCTTCTCTAAGTAAATAATTTTACAGCAAGATTGGCAAATAGGTTGCAATTTACATACAAAGGATGCTGAGGCTGCATCCCATCCTAGTAGAAAAGAGTGTGGTAATCAATTAGCAATGACTGCCGCAGGCAGGAGAAATGGAGATAGCAGCATGTGTATTCGCTGTTCCTGCGCTAAAGAATCTATCACTATAAAACATACTTGGGTTTTATGATGAGAAGCTACATAGATCAATTAGTTTACAAGTCTTTGTTAAACATTAATAAATGCTAAGCACTAATATTAGACAATATGAAGAGACACTAAGGAAGTGAAGAGAAAATCTTTGCCTATGTAATTTACAATCCAATCTGGGAATAAACTAAATATACAGCAAACACTTAAGAATTTAATCTTTTGACACTGACTATAAATACCCTGCAAGTTCCTAAAGGGGCAAATCCCATGATAAAAGGAGTCCATCTTTTTTCATTACGTGATATCTTTTGAAAGAAATATCAAGGACTAAATGTCATTGTGGAAAGAATTTTAACAGAATTCCTGTCATTAAGCACTGTATTTTCTTATGTTTATTGTCTACAACATGAAATTATTGTACAATGATCAATGAGAGTCCAAAAAGTTCAATATTTTAGATCACTACCAAATTTGCTTAACTATAAATATGTTCACATGCATGTCCTTATCAATTTTAACTCTGTAATTGTGATTTTACTTATAATGAAAATGGACAAGAAGTAAATAATAAAGGCCTAAAAAATATCTTTTTTCCTAATACAAGTTGCCATTGAGTTGACTCCAACTCATGGTGACCCCATGTGTGTCACAGTAGAATTGTGCTCCTTAGGATTATCTGTGCCTGATTTTTCAGAGGTAGAACTCCAGGCCTTTCTTCCAAGGTGCCTCTGGGTGGGCTCAAACTGCCAACTTTTCCATTAGCAGTCAAGCAGGTTAATTGTTCACACGACCTAGGGGCTCCTTATTCATAACTATTGTTCTTAGGTGCCATTGAGTTGGTTCTGGCTCATAGTGACCCTATCCTGCCCGGTCCTGAGTCATCTTCTCAATTATTGTTATGCTTGAGCCCATTGTTGTAGCCACTGTGTCAATCCATCTCATTAAGGGTCTTCCTTTTTTTCCGCTGACCTTCTACTTTACCAAGCATGATGTCCTTCTCCAGGGACTAGTCCCTGCTGATAAAGTGTCCAAAGTATGTGAGATGAAGTCTCCCATCCTCACTTCCAAGGAGCACTCTGGCTGTACTTCTTCAAGACAGACTCGTTTGTTCTTCTGGCAGTCTGTGGGATAGTCAATATTCTTTTTTTTTTCTTTTTTTTTAATTGTACTTCAGGTGAAGGTTTACAGAACAAACAGTTTCTCATTAAACAGTTAGTACACATGTTGCCCTATGACAATGGTTAACAACTTCACAACACATCAACACTATCCTTACTCAACCTTGGGTTCCTTATCACCAGCTTTCCTGTCCTCTTCTGACTTCCAGCCCTTGTCCCTGGACTGCTGTGCCTCATTAGTCCCATTTGGTTTTATGGGACTGTCCATTCCCCGGCTGAATGGTGAACCTTGGAAGTGACTTCACCACTGAGCTAAAAGGGTGTCTGGGGGCCATACCCTCGGGGTTTCTCCAGTCTGCTTTAGGCCAGTAAATCTGGTCTTTTTTTGTGTGTGAGTTAGAATTTTGTTCTACATCCTTCTCCAGCTCTGTCCAGAACCCTCTGCTGTGATCCTGGTCAGAGCAGTGAGTGGTGGTAGCCGGGCACCATCTAGCTGTACTGGACTCAGTCTGGTGGAGGCCTTGGAAGCTGTGGGCCATTAGTCCTTCGGACTAATCTTTTCCTTGTATCTTGTTCTCTTCATTCTCCCTTACTCCCGAAGGGATGAGACCAGTGGAGTATCTTAGATGGCTGCTCACAGGCTTTTAAGACCCCAGACGCTACTCACCAAGGTAGAATGTAGAACATTGTCTTTATAAACTGTGTTATGCCAATTGAGCTAGATGTTCCCTGAGACCCTGGTCCCCACAGCCCTCTGCCCAGCAATTCAGTCCCTCAGGGAGTTTGGATATGTCTGTGGAGCTTCCATGACCTTTCCTTGTACAAGTTGTGCTGGTGTCCCCAGTATTGTGTACTGTCTCACCCTTCACCCAAGATACCACTTATCTGTTGCCTATTTAGAATTTCCCCCCCACCCCTCCCATCCCTGGTAACCAACAAAGATTGTTACTTTTTGTGTGTGAACTTTTGCATGGGTTTTTACAATAGAGGTCTCATACAATATTTGTCCTTTTGTGATTGACTTATTTCAGTCAGCATAATGTCCTCCAGTTTCATCCATTTTATGAGATGCTTCACAGATTCATCATTGTTCTTTCTCGTTGCATAGCACTCCATTGTGTGTATGTACCATAGTTTGTTTATCCATTCATCTGTTGATGGGCATCTAGGTTTTTTCCATCGTTTTGCTATTGTGAACAATGCTGCCACGAACATAGGTGTGCATATGTCTATTCGATTCATGCCAGTAATGCCGGGGTGAGATGGTATCTCATTGTGGTTTTAGTTTGCATTTCTCTAATGGCTAGTGATCGTGAGCATTTCCTCATGTGTCTGTGTTGGCCATTTGAATGTCTTCTTTGGTGAAGTGTCTGTTCATTTCCTTTGCCCATTTTTTAATAAGATTATTTGTCTTTTTGTTGTAGAGGTGTTGGATTTTCTTATAGATTATGGAGATTAGACATTTATCTGACTTGTACTGTCCAAAAATTTTTTTATATTCAATATTCTTCATCATCACTGTAATTCAAAGTAGAAAAATGAAGCCACAAAGCAGACTACCAGCTTCTTCAAGGAGATTTGCTTACAAATCCTATGTCATAGGAGTGATGAGATGACTGGGATTTCTTTCATAATAACCTAGGGATGAGGGAATTGGTGGGATGGGAAGGGGGATGATGCTGGGTGACAGGCACATAAGGGCTTATTATACTCTTTGGTGTGCTTTTGTAGAGAGTTGAAATTTTCCATGAAGAAGGGTTTTTTTTTTTAATCCGTCTTAAACAGGCAATGACAATTTAAAGTTTCAGAAGTAAAGGTTTATTTGATACTGCCGTATGATGAAAAGGAGGGGTGGGAATACAAATCCATGATGAATAAATGGGGAAAAAAACCACCTAGTCCAGAAATGTAGGACTTGTGCAAATTAGGACAAAGAGAAAAATCAGACTGAGGATTGCCACTTTGTTTTTTTCTCCCATCAGTTGTCTCCTGGGTGTAAGTTTATCATCGATCTGGTGTAGCAGGCTCTCTGGATGCTATAACTTCTCATCTGTTTCCCTGCTATAAAACCCGTCGGCTGCGCCTGTGTCCAGGCCTCTATCACAGCTGTGAGACATTAATCTCGGGAGCACATTCTTCCAGCGCTGGCCAGGCTGATGCATGCTGTCTAGTTGGTTTCCCAGCAGGCTCCTGGCTTCTCTCCTGAAGCTCTCCTGGCTCTGCTAACAACCGGGAAACTGTTGGCATTCCAGCGATGGGGCTGCTGCCATGCTCCTCGGGTGGTCTTCAGTGTCCTGTACTTATTTCCTCTCACTTCCCTGAACCTGGGAAGGATTTGTCACCCAGGGGTCAGAGAATCAAGGCTCTCCTGTGATTTGTTTATAGTAAATCTTGGATTTGAAGCAGGACTGTCCATCGTATTACTTCTTTGTGACTGTGTCCTTTATAAGTTCTTTGCAGAGCCTTGTGTACTGGCTGCCCGATAGTTTATTAATTATGGTATTTAATAATAAGATGGTTCTGAAGCAGCAGGCATAAAAGCCCAGCTTCCTGGTTTTGGGTGTCTATCTTTCTTGAGATAGTCTTCATACTTACTTTGGTGTGATTAGTGGTTAAGAGCTCAGGCTGCTAACCAAAAGGCCGGGAGTTCGAATCCACCAGCCGTTCCTTGGAAACACTATGGGGTAGTTCTACTCTGTCCTATAGGGTTGTTGTGAGTTGGAATCGATTCGATGGCAATAGGTTTGGTGTTTTGGGGATGCAATTAAAGGGGATTCTCTCAATTGCCCCCTGCTGGTGAAACCTCAGCTAAATTAGTAGAAAGCTCCATATCTCAGATAGCTGAAATTTCAATGCTGAAATTAAGGACAAAATAGTATATGATATGAGTTGTAAAAGGAATTGTGATGATGCAGTGGTTAAGCGCTCAGCTGCTGACTGAAAAGTTGGCATTTCGAACTTACCCAGCGGCTCCATGGGAGAAATACCTGGCGATCTGCTTCCAAGAATATTACAGCCTAGGAAACCCTATGGGGCAGTTCTACTCTGTCGCATGGGGTAGCTATGAGTCAAAATCAACTTGATGGCACCTAACAGCACCAACATGAGTGGTAGAGAATTGCCTCGCCCTGCTCCTCCCCCCATCCCCATGGTATTAATCATGGGGATAGCTTATGTGTTTCTAAGATGACTGACTAATTTTCTCCAAAGTATAGACAAGTATAGACTTTCTCTATCCCCAGAACAGATCACATGGTTCTAAGTCCAAAAAGCATAAATGATAAGGCAAGTGTAACTGGGCAGCAGTGATGAAAAGGGGAAAGCAATTAAATTTCGTGGAAATTATGGGGCTCCAGGGTCTGATACCCTCTCTAGGAATAGTGACTGCCATTTCCAGGTAAAACAATTAGGGTTTCTCAGGAAAAGTAGCTAAGAAGGGGACACTCAAAAGGAAACAAAAAAAAAGAAAAAAAGGTAGAGTTTTCCCAAGAGAAAACTTATTTTAAGCTGGTGTCAGGAATGCCAACAAGTCAAAGGGAATTCACTAATTCTTTCTGCCTAAGCTGAAGAAACTCTCCTTTATTCTGTGAACCTATAGAGGTATGTAGAGTATCACCAAAAAAACCAAACTCGTTGCCATCAAGTGGATTCAAACTCATAGCAGATCCCAAAGGACAGAGTAGAACTGCCCCATAGGGTTTCCAAGGAGCAGCTGGTGGATTCGAACTGCCAACCTTTTGGTTAGCAGCCAAGCTCTTAACCACT
>NW_004443949.1:2960804-2977273 GCF_000243295.1 Trichechus manatus latirostris | reverse complement strand
CCCCATAGGGTTTCCAAGGAGCAGCTGGTGGATTCGAACTGCCAACCTTTTGGTTAGCAGCCAAGCTCTTAACCACTGCACCACCAGGGCTCCATGTAGAGAGTATACATATGAAATAGTATGTCTCTATACAGCGTGTGTACAGCATGTGATCTCTTTGACACTTACGGGAAATTACTTTCTGATGTTCACGAAATGAGAAGGGTTACAAATGGTAAGAGGACAGTCTGTGCTTCCAAGGCAGCTACTAGGAAAAGAAGGATGTTATTTAAAATGATTGTAAGTGAGTGTCTTTGTAAATGGTATGTTGTGCTCTGTTTTCCAGTTGATTCTCTACACCTTAGGTAGTCAACGGCAACACCAACATAGAGAACTGTCCTGTAATGATACTGCATTGATCGCAAGTGTTTTTATTTGTTGGTGGGCAGGTTGGTTGGTTGGTTAGTTGTTTTTTTTTTTTTAAATAAAAAAGGAGTTTCATAAATAGAGGCAAAACTATCATGATGTCAGAATAATAGTCTGTGTACCCATGTATTGGAAAATAACAGAACAAAGAAGATGTTTTACTTTTTGAAAGCATAGAAGTGTTTGTGAGCGTCCCTATTCCTAAGATGAATCTGTACTCTTGGTATAAACTGCTGAGTGGATGTATTTTAGATCATAGAAAACTCTCTGATGTGTCTGGAGAGTCAGGGGGATCTTATTACCTCCTGTTAGTCATTTTACCAGCCTAACCTTCACTAAAAAAGAAACCCAAGATTATATCTGGACCTACAATGATCCCAAAAGGATATCTTACTTTTTATGTACTGCATTTGATCAACATGTGCCATTAATCTCTCTTCCTGTTTGGTGGCAGTAAGTGATGGAACACTTTATCAGTTCTTTTTTCAATTAGATTGATGTATGTGCATTCCTTGTATTTTAGAGGTCATTAATTTTCACATTAGTCTCTTAGGTTGGTAGCACACAGATTGACATATTGATGATTTAGTCTTCCATTGATTCTATATCATCTTTAGCATGAGGCATGAGTGGTGTTTCCTTCTCAAGGATGACACAAGGAGTGAAAATTCGTTACTATTTGCAGAGAAATAAGGAACCTTGCTTTTGTCCCTTCTATAGTTTTTAATGCCCCTGGATGAAAATAAATGCAAAATGTATTTAGTTATAAACTTAAAGTGCCTTTGACATGCATTGGGCTTACTTCCTGAGCTTTATGTAATATCTGCAGCATCAAACAATTTCAATCTAGTGAACTTCCATACATACTGGTGCTTCAAAGTAGTTAAGGACTTCCTGAAGCTATTGTCAAAATACTTCATTAAAGAAATAAATTCCCCTAGTCATCTGGGTTGAGACTTATTACCTGCACCTTTGATGTATCATCTCGCATTGAATTATTCAGTATAGGTCAAAGTAATGATGACCTTCTAACAATTGTGATATTCCAAAGATAACTCATTTTACTTCATCTCCTTCCACAGAAAAGACCACATGCATTTTGTTTGTGCCACAAACATACCAAATGTAATAATAATAATGAAATAAAAGTTTAGTCACCAGAAGTAGTTGGTCAATGTCATTGATCACTTTCAGTTTTTGGGAAATAGCCAAAACATATACTGACTAAAAAACTATGTTATGCTAGGGCAGTGAATCTTTTACTGAAGAAATAGTACAGTTTGGATCTAAAAAAAAAAAAAAAAATCGGTTATGACAAAGAGGGCACAAAATCCTTGGCTCAAATTTTAAAATGAATTAGAATGAATGTAGTCCAGTGTGTAATATAATACACATGGATTCCAAACACTGCTCTTCAGGTATTTTCCGCGTCACATGAGGTGAGTCATTTTAACCTCTCTGGGCCCCAGTCTCCTCATCTGCAAAATGAAGTGGCACTAACTCATCTTAAAACCCCTTTATACTCTAAGTTTTCATATATAATAATTGGAAAAATCATATAGAACATCCCGAAAACACTTGGAACAAGGAAATGATAGCAAAAGAGTCAACATAAATACTAATTGTTGTTTGAGGAACGCAACTGGAGTCCTCTGTCGTTTGAATACAATGACAGTGAATACAATGCTGTGCAGCACAGTGTGGTAAATGTAACCGACAGGTTAACAATTCTGTTATTTAGCTGCTGTTGGACGGGTTGTTGTTGTTGTTAGTCACTGTCAAGTTGATGCTGACTCCTGGCACTCCCTTACGTGCGGAGTAGAACGGCTCCATAGGGTTTTCAAGGCTATGACCTTTTGGAAGTAGATCACCAGGCCTGTCTTCCAAGGCTTCTCTGGATGGGTTCGAACTGCCAACCTTTTGGCTAGTCGTCAAGTGCTTAATTGTTTGCAGCACCCAGAGACTTCTAGGAAAGAGGATACAGCTCCAAAATAAAATGCCGTCTAGAATGAAATCCAAATGTACGTCTGTAGAAATACAGATGGTGAGATCTCAGAGAGAAATGGTGTCTGCAGGGATCTGAGGACATTGTGGCAACCTGTGTTTCTTGAAATACTCTCTGTGGTTTCAGCAGCTCATACAGTCTCCTCTTCTCTCTGAATTGTCTCCCCTTTTCTGCTCTCTTTTTCTGTCTGAGGACTCGATCCTTAGCCCCCTGCTCTTTTCCTTATATATTCACCTCCTCTGGGAACTCATCAAGCCTCGTAACTTCAGCTCTTTCTGCCCGGCCGGATCAAGGGCTGTGTGGAGCAGAGCGGTCAGGAGGTGTCAGCACGGAAGTCTTGTTAACCAGGAGGGCTCTCATGGATGCTGCAGAAGAAGGCAGGAAACAGACTGAGACCAGAGCATCAGTGTATATTGACGAGAAGACGTGAATATCCCAGAGCAAGGAGGGAAAACAAATTCCTGCCAGCCGATCAAGCAGGAGAGGAAGGTGTTTCACCCAGAGCCTTGCTACCCAAAGTGTGGTCCATGGACCTGCAGCACCTAGATCACCTGGGAACTTGTTAGAGATGCAGAATCTCAGGCCCCACCTCACACCTCTTGAATCAGCACTGCAAGTGACTTGTACACGCGTATGAAAGTTTGAGAAACACTGGCCGAGACCAAAGTGTGGGTGTGGGGTGGAGCCAGTAAATATGGAGAA
Source organism: Trichechus manatus latirostris (assembly GCF_000243295.1). NCBI lineage: Eukaryota > Metazoa > Chordata > Mammalia > Sirenia > Trichechidae > Trichechus > Trichechus manatus. Next base: position 2,974,161 of record NW_004443949.1, on the reverse strand, counting down.
GTGCATCGGTGGTTCAGTGGTAGAATGCTCACCTTTATGCCGGAGATTCGGGTTCGCTTCCCAGCCAGTGCACCTCATACACAGCCACCACCGTCTGAGAGTGGAAGCTTGCGTGTTGCTGTGATGCTGGACAGGTTTCAGTACAGCTTCCAGGCTGAACATACTAGGAAGAAAGGCCTGATGATTTACTTCCAGAAACCAGACAAGGGAAACCCTATGGATCACAATGGTCTGATCCACAACAGATCACAGTAATGGTGCATTTCGTTTCCTGTGCATGGGGTTGCAGGAGTCGGGGACCGTCTCAAAGGCAGCTAACAATAATAACAAAGATAGAGAGGAATGGACTCCACACTGATCGCATTATAACGTGGCTATTACGTTTGGTTTTGGATATCATACGTAGGACTTGAAAGTTTCTCCCATCCTGACAGAAGTTAGTGAAGGTAGCCAAGAAGGCCCAAGGACTGTGGAGAGTGAGCCGTATAGCGGAAGATCTGGTTCATTTGCTAGGCAGAGAAGTCTAGCTGGAGCAGAAGATTCATGTCGTGGAGCTGTATGCACTAAATTCTGAAAAACGGGCTGGGGGCAAACAGAGAGGGGCCTTGAAAGCCAACTGAACAGTGTCAATTTTTTTTTCCTGGAGACATCAGATTTATTACGGAGCAATGTAGCGAAAGCAATGCTTCAGGAAGAAACATCCTGCTGCCTAAGCAGGAAAAGACCCAACAGCAGGAAGCCCAAGCAGGACAGGCTTGCAGATGTTTTGCTAACTTTATCCTTGTACATTTGTCAATGTCATTTCCAATGTTTGGATGGGCTGTCTACTCCTTTTCCCCCCAACTCTATCATCCATCCTTCAAGGTCTAGCTCAGGTGTTACCTCCTCTAGGACACCATTCCCAGAGACATAAGCCCATGTCAGCTTCACAGTTAAGATCTTCAGCCCTCAGAGTATGTTCTGCATGATTTAGCGTTTGTTGTTGGTAGTTGCAGTCAAATGAGCTCTGAGTCATGGTGATACACGTACAACAGAACACAGCATTACCCAGTCCTGCACCGTCTTCACGATTGTTGGTATGCTCAAGTCCATTGTTACGGCCATCACGCATCTTGCATGCCTTCCAACCTAGGGGGCTCATCTTCCAGCATTATATTGGACAATATTCTATTGTAATACATAGGGTTTTCATTGGCTTATTTTTGGAAGTAGATCACCAGGCCTTTCTTCCTAGTCTGTCTTAGTCTGGAAGCTCCACTGAAACCTGTTCATCATGGGTGATCCTGCAGGTATTTGAAATACTGGTGCCATAGCTTCCAGACTCACAGCAACATTCAAGCCACCTCAGTACAACAAATTGACACATGGATGGTAGGATCTAACCTTAAAACCCAAACCAAACCCACTGCTGTCAAGTCGATTCTGACTCATAGCAACACAATAAGACAAAGTAGAGCTGCCCCATAGGGTTTCCAAGGCTGTAAATTTTTTTACGGACGCAGACTGCTACATCTTTCTCCCTAGGAGCGGCTGTTGGGTTCGAACCTCCGACCTTTTGGTTCGTAGCTGAGCGCTTTAACCACTGCGCCACCAGGGCTCCTGGATTTAACCTTAAGGACATTAAAATAGAGACTCATGGAGTGGGAAGGACCGTGAGTCCTGGCAGGTCTATGCAGTCTTAATTCACATCTTCTACTTAAATGCCTCCAGTGACAGGGATCTCAGTGGCTCTCAAAGCAAACCATTACAGGTGGCGGAACTGTAATTGTCAAAAAAGAAAGTTCTTCCTTATATTGAGCCAAATTTCTTTTTTTTTTCCTTTGTGTCAATCACATACAAAAACGCACCAAGGTAGCACAGCTATCTGCCTTTCATCTGTTTCTCTTTCACAAATTCTGTTGAGTCTGCAAGCTAAGTGTTTTAGGCTTTCTTTACTGATCTGAAAGAACTCCAGCGTTCTCCTCACTGGAAGAGCTCATTTAAGTAGTGTTCCTTTTGACGTATAGCTACTCTGAGAGTTCTTTTCAGTTCAGATGTAGTTAGATTAGTTTGTGGTTTTGCATCTCTGATATTGCCCTAGACTGCAGAGAGTTGAGGGCAAGAATATCAGGGGTAGCCTGAATGGGGGAAAAAAAATCAACATAATGTAGGAGATCATGTAAATGTAAACGGCACTTTAGAGACAAGGTTTTCCTGAGCCAAACGCAGAGAGACTAAGAGCTGAATGTGCCTTAATCAATGTTATTTCCATATGTAAAGAGCAAACCTGTCAATCCAAAGGGGTTTGGGAGGCTGGATCTTACAGGAAACAGAGTCCCAGGGGTAAGTGTTCATCTAGCAGTGCTCGTCTGTGTTCAGTCCAGGCACCCTGGTCAAGGTCACGCCCTGTCTGATCCCAGTTCCAAGGTCATCCGTCTTTTAAGAATAACTACAGCCTGACTCCCACAGCCATTGCTACGAGACAATCGGCTCTCCCTTTCTGATTCCCTGATCCCCAAACAGTCCAGAAGAATAGACCAAACTGAGGTTTTCTATCTGCAAAGTGAGCACCAGGTAGACTTTGAACACAGTGGCTTGGCCAGGCGAGGTCTCCATGTGGGACCAGCCAGCCAGTTTTTCCTTGTTGGCACCTGCCTCTCTCTACTCCCGACAGAGTTCTCACATTCCACCTACAGTTCCCAAATCACAAAAGAAGACTCCAGAAACTGGTCTAATTTGCTACCACCTATTGAGTACTTACAGTGTGGTGCAGACAGCACTAAATGCTACAAAACATTATTTCATTTCAGTGCTACAACAACCCTTATAAGTATTAGTTACCCCAGGCTGTAAGCGTAACTTAGTAATGGTTTGAGCAACAGGGTATGGTACCATTTTCAAAAGAGAGAGAGAGAGAGATGCCTTGGAAGAACAGGTTTAGCAGGAAGAGCAGATGATAAATTCTGATTTAAACAGGACATGTTTGGCAGATCTATGAGACGTCTGGGAGGAGCCGTCGTCCACTGGTTAGTTAGTTGTAAGAGTTTGGAGTTTACTAAGTTAGTAGGTATAGAAAAAGGAGCCCTGGTGGCGCAGTGGTTAAGCGTTAGGCTGCTAACCAGAAGGTTGGCGATTCAAACCTACCAGCTGCTCCACAGGAGAAAAATGCAGCAGTCTGCTTCCGTAAAGATTACAGCCTTTGAAACCCTAGGGGGCAATTCTTTTCTGTCCTATAGTGTTGCCATGAGTTGGAATGGACTCAATGGTAACGATTTTTGCTTGTTTTGTTTGTTTTTTAGGTATAGACATAAGAAAATCATCAGCCAAAAAGGAAATGGTGTCTTAGGTGTGGGTGAAATTGACCAGGAAGCATATAGAAGGGGCTCAAGCCTACAGCCTGGGGGAGCTAATACTTAATAGGTGAGCATGCTAATAACTAAAACCTAATAACCAAACAGAGAGAGGGAGGAAGTAGCAAGACTGGTAGGGGCCAACAGAGAGTGGCAGCCCTGGACACGAAGCACACAGAACTTAAAGGGCACGTCCATAGCTTCCAGTGTGGTAGAGAGGACCAGGTTCTGGCAATCAGGAAGTCATGGTACCAGAGGGAGAGCAGTTTCTGACCCAAGCCAGAGTGATATGAATTGACAAATTGAGGGGAGGAGACTAAGACGTGGATCTAGGGGATTCTTTTTTAGAAACTTGCCTGGAAAAGGAGCAGAGAAAAACAGGACCTAAGAGGTAGATCTACAAAAAAAATTATTTTTTTAATTAGTAGACTATTTTTTTAGAGCAGTTTCAGGTTTACAGAAAAGTTGAGTAGTTAATACAGGGATTTGCCATATACCCCTTCTGCCTTCTGCCGTTTTCAATATGACTAACAGCTTGTATTTGTACGCTACATTCGTTACAACTGCTGAACCAATACAGATAACATTATTAACTAAAATCCATGACTTGTATTAGGGATCCTTCCAAAGGTTACTTTTAAAAGTTTATTTTAGATATTTGCCCATGTTTAAGTGCCAAAGGGAAACAGAGTAACTGAAGAAACAAGGTTTCTGAAGAGGGAGAGGAAGTGGGTTCTATAATCAGAAGAGACACCTGTATCTTGGGATGCATTTTGGTGACCTGCCTCGATTTGCTCTCAGAATTAGTGAGCAAACTCATCCGCTGAAATGTTTCAGCACAAGCTGGACATATAATATTTGCTCAACAGATATTTGTGTCACTTAATTATTGGTGGAAGTATATGGGATTTGGATTAGCAAAGAGCATAAGAGGCTTAGAGGCACAGTGAGTTTGGCATATTGAAAGGTGTCACTGCGCAGAGCCGGGGCTCTTGACCTGGGCTCCATGTTGGACTCACCTGGGGAGTGCAGTGGATAAGAGCTCGGCTGCTAACCAAAAGGTCAGCAGTTCAAATCCACCAGCCACTCCTTGCAAACCCTATGGGGCAGTTCTACTCTGTCCTACAGGGTCACTATAAGTCCAAATCGACTCGACAGCAGAGGGTTTATGGGGAGCTTTAAAAAACACTGATGACTGGGTCCCACCCACAAGACCCTGACTGATCTAATTCTGCTTGGGCATGGGGAGTTTTAAAAATTTTCCAGGTGATTTTTCACTAGTAATCCAGGCTAAGAATCACTGGTGCAGGAAAATTTGAAAGATGCACAGAGCAAGGAAAGTGTTAGTGGATCTCAGACAGGCTACTTCTTAATGGGCCAAGAGAAGTGATCCTGGGGATGAGCTGTTGCCTGTAATGATGTAAAATAGGATTTAATAGTATTTTGTCTCTCTTTTTTTTTATTTCCCCAAATTATTAAATTCTGCATGCCTATAATAGAGAGAGCAAAAGATAAGTAATTGTAAAGAGATCAAAAGTAATGAAACAAAGTTTTGTAAATACACAACATTGGCAATTATACACACACACACACACACACACGTCTAATTATATGAGAGTCCCTGGGTAGTGCGATAGTTAATGTGCTCTGCTGCTAACCAAAATGTTGGGGGTTTGAGTCCATCCAGTGGTGCCTAAGAAAAAAGGCCTGATGATCTACTTCAGAAAAATGGACACTCTAGGGAGTACACTTCTACTCTGACACACACAGTGTCGCCTTGAGCCAGAATTGACTCATTGGCAACTGGTTTAATCATATCGCCATTGGGAAAAAGTGTGAAAGAAATAGCGCTCATTAAGTGCCAATTATGTGCCAACCGTTGGATTGGATTCTTTTATTTGTTGTCTCATTTAAATTTTTCAACATCCCATATACGGTTATTATCATTGCCATTTCACATATTTCTAAACTAAGATTCAGTAAGTAACCATATCTGTTAGTAAGAGAAAGGGGAGGGTCTTAGAGTATATAGGAAGAAATGGGGAAGAGTTAGAAAGGTTAAGGTTAGGAAAGCCCAATATTCTCTCTCCTGCAGTAGATAAAAGTCTGGGGAAGCAATCAGGAGATAGAGAAATGGCTTCCACTTGCAGATGTAAATATTTAAAATTCAGTCCGTTTATTTAACACCTGCTACACAATTCACCCTCTGTGGACTTCGGCATTTCGTTCTTCTGACATGACCTTTGCTCCTCAGCGTAGCACTCATCCATTAAAAGGAAAGACAATAGAAACTTTAAAAAGAGTTATGGAAAGACTATGGCAAGGTTTTTACTGCTTTCCGTCAGTTTTTCTCTTCTATCCCAGTTATGTGGTTAGCCAAGGCAAAGACAGAGAAATTGTTCTTTCTCTCGTTTTCGCTAGAATGTCAAAATAATAAATAGGTTGACCATCTCCACTGTACTGACCTGGGGCAACCGCGACACACGCTGCCCTTCGGGAGTGCAGAAAACACCATTCCAGAGTGAGCGTTGAAGGGTTCAGGCTCTTAGCCCGAAAAGAATACCAGCTCTTTGATTTCCCTCGATTTGTGTGTAGACTCTGTTCTAGGAAGTATTGAACCTTGTCTGAGAAGAAACACTGTGAGGCAGCTTCGAAATTTACAGCCTGGCAGGAAGCTCTTAAAAATGCATCAGGCAGTCTAGAGTAAGCCTACTATTAAAAAAAGACACAGGTAAAAGATGAAGAGTCACTGCACCGACTTCGGCTCTTCCCAAGGACTGTGTCATTGGTGTAGTGTATGTGTCAGAGTCACTTGGAATTGAACCTGCGGCTGCCACCAAAATTGTTTCCCAAGGCAACCTGCCACCATCCACAGGACATCCATCAATAGTCACTGAGGTCTGGTGGGCAGAGGACTTGGCAGAGGCCGAGATTTTAGCCATTGATCTTCCACATACCTTGGTTCCAGCATCTGCAAAAAGGATATGGATTCCTCCCTCTCTAACCCTCATTGATGTGACTCAGGCTCAAACATGCCAGACAAAAGCCAAGCTTTTATTACATCCTATACTTGACTAATTTATCTGACGATGGATTAAAAGTGGAACAGTTGGAAGGAGTTGGATTTCCACTACTTGTGTGCTCATTTTTTGAGTCTCTTCAGTCTGTACCAAGCCCATCGCTAAGGAATAAATGAACGAAGGAAGATATGACAAGGTCATCAGTTCATTCCTTCCCTCGAGTCCAGATCCTGGAGTTGGAAATAGCTCCTCACCCTTTTCACTGAAACTCAGTCTGTGCATTTGCTGTGCACACACAGATCTGGAATCCTTCCATCTTTTCTTTCAACAAATATTTATTGTTGACAATGTGCATCTGCTATGCATCAGATGCTGTTCTAGGCATTAAGGAATGAAAGATAAATAATTCTTAGTACCTAGCCTCAAAGGGCTCAGAGTCTAACTGGGGAGATAGGCGGAAAAACCTGTAATTATGCCACCACGCGAGAAAGGCAGGGCTAAAGATAATCAAGAGTTTGTAGGAGCTCAGAGGAAGGCAACTCTTAGAAAGAAGGACTTCAATATCCGTGGTAAGAGTTGCTTGAACTTAACCGAACATCTGTTATCTGAGTAGGATCATGATATGACACAGGTGCAAAAATGAGGACCCAGTGGGTTGATACCTTGTGAATAATATGGAAAAGGGAGGAGGATTAAAAAAAAGAACAGATGGGAAAAAGAGAAAGTTTGAAGTGAGAAGGGTCAGGGAAACAGTAAAACGTGCTGGGAAGACAACTGAGGAGCAGGAAGTGATGAAGCCGGAAGCGTGGGGGCAAATTATAAGAACAAAGGCCACTGGAGCGTATCAGTGGTTGCTTCGCTCGTGCCAGGTATGATTTTGTAAGTTGGATTTGTATAAGCCTATGCCGTCAATATAAACGATTTATATTACCAATTTGTTTTGTTGACACTATTCCCAAGAACGCAGAGTTGGAAGGAAAGTTATTAAGCAATAGTTACTCCCCTTTTATCATAAATCTGCCCTCAAGTCCAATCATTTCTCTGAGCCAGAACATGGAAATCCATCTGCTCACCGGACATTTCCACTGAGTGGCTCATCAGTCATCCTCTCCTCATGAAACTTGACCCTTCACTCTGCTGCAGTTCTCCCTTGAGCATCATGCTTTTCCCTGTCTCCATGTCTTCTCTTATTGCTGTTCCTTCTTACCTGAAATTTCATCTCTACCCCCACTTCTTCTCTATTTGTTAACTCCTAGTAATACTAAAAAACAAACAAACAAACAAAAAAAAACCTGTTGCTGTCGGGTCAATTCCGACTCATAGCGATCCAAAGTAGGACTTCCCCACTGGGTTTCCAAGAAGCAGCTGGTGGATTCAAATTGTTGACCTTTAGGTTAGCCGCTGAGCTCTTAACCAGGGTTCCTAACAGGCTTCAAAAATCCAGCTCCAATAAGCTATCTCTGCCGCTCCCCTTTCTCCCTCCCCACGCTGAGGTACATACCCTTTATTTGAGGGTCCATTGCACTTGGAACATGTTTCCAGCTTGGTCCTCGTAACACTGAGTAATAAGTGCTGCTGTGCTTGTATGCCTTCCCAATAGTGTAATGGTTAGCACCAGGCCTCATATATCACAGGTACTCAGTACAGGTTGTCCGACTGAATGAATGAGCAAAGAAAATAATAATGCATGTTTAACAGTCACTGAAGTCAAGAGTCAAGGGTCTTTGGTTCTGTTGAGTGTTCCATTGATCTTCCATGGCTTAGCCATTCAAAAGTTATGGACAAATTTCTGATCCATCCATTTTTTAATCCCAACCAAGGTGCCATGAGCATTATATTTTTATTACTTTCTCAAATTCCTAAATATTCTATAATAGGATGATATTATCATTTAAGCTTTAAAACAAATTAATGATTTTAAAATCCCCTCTCCTCTCAATAAGCCAAAATCCAACCCGCTGCCATTGAGTCAATTCTGACTCATAGCGACCCTATAGGACACAGTAGAATTGCCCCATAGGGTTTCCAAGGAGCGGCAGGTAGATTAGAACTGTCGACCTCTTCACCACTGTGCCAACAGGGCTCTCTTCTCTCAATAGCAGAAAAAAAAAAGATTATAATTCTAGGCCCAGTATTCTTCTAGCCTGTCTCTTGTTGGGGGGAGTGCATAATTTAGGAGAGATGAGGAAGAGGTTAGTCAACATCTGTTCATAAAAACTGTTCATAAAACATTATGTTGTGATAAAGTCTAGAAAGCTTTGGCTTCTAAGACATTGGGTTTAGTTTGTTAATATGGGAACAGCGGAACACGAGGGTTCGCTTGGAAGTATATGGAATGATGTTGGTAAGTGTGTTCAACCTAATGCAAGTTTTCAAGAGAAAATACACATTATCTGGGTCAAAAAATTTTAAATATTCATAAGACTTCCACCTTAATGAATATGTGTGAAGAAAAAGAGAGAGATGTATAATATGAATACAATAGACACATCTTTCTGCCAAGAGCCAGAGAGTATTTATTCAATAAATACCAGTAACCTTTCTCAGAGTAGTCTAGTACTGGTATAGTTGTTGTTCTCAGGGTCTGACCCAATTCCAACTAAGTAATTTCATTCTTCCTGTTTAAATTCCCCTACCATTGCCGCTCGACACAGAATTCTTCTTCATTTCTCGTCCCATCGGAAGTGTTACTCCATTCTGAAAAACAGCTTCATGCTCTACTCTGAAGGTGACTGCCCTGCCTTGATGAGTGAGGCAATTGTGTTATGTTAAGTGCTCTGGGAAAAAGCACTTCCAGTGCTCGGGCAGCAATGCAAGCTAACATTCCTCAATGAACTTCCTTTCAGGTGTTGTGCAGGGTGGAGGCTTTCCCCACTGCAGTTTATATATGTGATGTATTCAAAATGAGCCCGTTTCCCCAAGACATCTGGGAATATGTGTAGGAGAAATAGGGAAGCAGCAAAAATTAAATACAGATGAAGTTAAACAGCTAACAGAGGAGAGGCCCGTGGGGTTGCTAAACTGCAACTGCAAACCTAGATCTAAAATTCTGACTCTCAGGGAGATGAGAAAACGATCCCATGAGGTATCTTCCAGGCATCTTCCGTTTTGCCAAGGTCTGAATTCCGAATGACGCCGTGTAATTCCAAGAGGTGCCCAGGGTAAGCAAATGCGTCCTAACTACAGAATTCAGTTTCACAGACTTTGGCATGAAATAGTGTTAACAAATGCACTGAATAGTACCACATGCAGCATTTAAAACACAGCCACATTTTTGAAAAATATAGGAAACAACTCACTGAATGTGTGTAGGTATGTGCAAATGGTTAACGCACTCAGCTGCTAACTGAAAGATTGGTGGTTCGAGTCCACCCAGAGCTGCCTTGAAAGAAAGGCCTGGTGATCTACTTCCAAAAAAAATCAGTCATTGAAAACCTATGGATCACAGGTCTACTCTGACACCCATGGAGTTGTCATGAGTCATCAATTTGAGAGCAACTGGTTTAGTTTCTAGAATACATCACCTTGCTTTTTTTTTTTCTAATTAGTCCTTTTCACTGTCTTTTAGTAATCTCAGATTAATTGAACCCTGTCTTAGAAAAATTCTTAGCTTGTTTTCAAGATACGTAAGTTTGCTTTGAAAAACAGTGACATGATTGATCCTTATATACACAAAGGTGCATTAAGGTGAATTCAGATGTATTAGCAGAAATAACTCGACATGTCTCTAGAACCTAGGTAAAGACCCGGAAAGGAAGACACTGCAAATCCTCCTGGGGAGCTGATTCTGTCATCAAATAGTAGATACTCATTCTCATTTCTCTTCGAGTTCTATCATATGGCAGTCAGCATTTTCTCCATCCTTTTATCTTAAAACCTCACATGAGTACTTAAGAAGATAAGAGGAAATTTTCCAGGAAAACATCAAGGCCTTTGGCACTGGCTGTTTTATTTGACCAAGATAACAAAGACTCACTTCACGGAAAGGCATCTCTCAAATTTCACGACTCTTATAATGTTTTGATTAACTCTGAAAGACTTTCTGGGCCTTCTGTGCTGGGTTTTGCTTGTTTGTTGTTTTTAATGGCATTTAAAATATTTGGAAACCCTGGTGGCATAGTCGTTAAGAGCTACGGCTGCTAACAAAAAGGCTGGCAGTTCGAATCCACTGGGCGCTCCTTGGAAACCCTGTAGGGCAGTTCTACTCAGTCCTACAGGGTCGCAATGAGTGGGAATCGACTGGACGGCAGTGGGTTTGGTTTGGTTTAGAAGCAGAGATAACCAGTTGCTGTCAAGTTGACTCCGCCTCATAGCGACCTCATGTGCGTCAGAGTAGAACTGTACTCTCTGCGGTTTTCAATGGCTGATTTTTCGGAAGTTGATTTCCAGGCCTTTCTTCCAAGGCATCTCTGGGTGGACTTGAACCTCTAACCTTTGGGTTAGCAGTGGAATGTGTTAACCGTTTGCACCATCCAGGAACTCCAGAAGCAGAAATAGTAGTGGTTAAAAGCTTGGGAGCTGGAGTAACATGGATCTGGGTTGGCATCCGGCTCTGTGCTAGTTACAAAACCTCTGACTTCTTTAAGCCTGCTTCATTTTCTTCTAAATGGAACTAAGAATAGTATCTCTCTCTTAGAGTCAGGAGCACTGAATAGGACGGTGCACGAACCACCACTTCCTGTAAGGACGGCGGAAGTGAGTGATGACTGATGGCCCTTCCGCAACAGCACCACATGTTTGCCTTCGACCCTGAGTAGTGACTGTCTGGTGATCCTGTCTGTATCTACACTTCAGTCTTTGGTTCTTGTGTACTCACAGTGTCTGTCAACTTCTTACATGATGATGAACACAGCTTGACAATACTCGGATATTTAAAAGTTCATTTTCACTTGCATTGCAGTTTGGGGATGGATTTGACAGTGCTGACTCATTTTTTTGAACCATGTTTTTCAGAACACACTAAAACATGTTTTGATATATTCCTATTTGTTCTTGAAAGCCTACTTCTTTACACCTACTTTTCTTTTCTTCTTCTTCTTTGTATTTTTAGCATTTGATAGGATAAGATCTTAAGCATGGAGCTCACAGTGAAGGCTAAGTACTTTTATGACAGGACACAAACGTCTATATTCTTTCTGCTTTTTAAATGTCCACCCCACCCACATCCTTCCAACCACGCAGCCTAGGTTAGCTTCCTGGGGCTGTACCCCATCTACATCCACCTACCTTCTCTTTGTCTCTTCTGCCTCTGCCTTTCGCTCTGTCTCTTACTGAACACTTCTGACTGCTTTCTGTCCCCTGCTCAGGCTGACCCTTAGATCAGTTAGCTCACCTCAGCCCACTTTCTCTTTGATGTAGCTGACCAACTGCCCATGTGCTTGATCTGGCTAATCCCAGAGCTTTAATATGCTCCTCTAGTAGGTGGTGGAGACTGGACTCAGAGGTTCGTATGGTTTTGGAGATCAAGAGCTCATGATATGTCTAGGGATCAAACATTTCATTTTACAGATGGGGATTGGTGAGCTCAATGTCTTACATAGCTTGAGGTGAAGGCATTACTAGAAACTGTTTCCTTAAAACCTTTTATAATCTCATGGTAAGATAAACAATGCCTTTTTATTCTAAAAGTTTACATTTGAAATTAGAATGTCTATTTTATAAACGTAGAAAGTATGTTAAATTTTGGAATCAAAGCTATATTCTCTTTACTTTTGTTTATCTCTCTGTATAAAGACTATTTCTCAGTAAAATATGTGTTTGAATGTTTTCTATTTATTAATAATAATTTATGTTCGGTATCCTCAGTTCTTAAAGGAATAAATAACTGCCGATTTGAAGAAATCTATCTTAAGTTGTACAGTGGTTACAGCGATTGACTGCTAACCGAAAGATCAGTGGTTAGAAACCACCAGTGACTTCTCAGGAGAAAGACGTGGCAGCCTGCTTCCGTAGAGATTTACAGCCTTGGAAACACTATTGGGTCGCTATGAGTCGGAATCAACTCGACGGCAGTGGATTTGGTTTTTTGGTTTATCTCAAGTTGATAATCAGAAATAGAGACAATCAAAGATAAAAACTATGTTTATCTTATACCAAAAAAACAAAACCAAACACACTGCTGTCAAGTTGATCCCAACATAAGAGGGTAAAATCAGGTAAGAAGCTATAAATCCAACAAGAAGAGAATAGTTACAGAAACTATAGTGCGTTGATGACAAGAAATATCATGCAGCCAGTAAGAAGGATGTTTCATTGAATAGTAGGGGATATCTTACTATATGTTATCGAATTAAAAATAAAGGATAAATACTACATGTATAGCTTGACCCTAATACTGTACATATTCGAATCAACACCTGGAGTGAAGTACCACAAAATATTAACCACAGTCTTCTCTGTCTTGATAGATTACAAAAACTATTGTTGTTGAGTCCATTCTGACTCATGGCGACCCCCTGTGTGTCAGAGTACAACTGTGCTCCATAGGGTTTTCAATGAATGATTTTTCAGAAGTAGATTGCCAGGCCTTTCTTCCAAGGCATCTCTGGGTGGACTGCAACCTCCAGTCTTTGAGTTAACAGCCAAATGTGTTAACCCTTTGTGCCACCCAGGAACTCCTGGTAGATTATAAATGGTTTTTCTTCTTCTTTTTCCTTTTCCAAATTTTGCATAACAAGCATATGTAAACAGAAAGCACTCAAAGATAAAAAGAACTCTAATAAGAAATTATATCTTTTGGAAAAACAAGTAAAGTTACTTTAATGTATGTGGCTGGTGTCAAATATTCCTTCCCCAATCATACACATTTTCTAACACTGGGTTGTAAAACTGTACTCTCATAATCAATGCAGTTGCTTCTCAGTGCAGATGTGGAAACATCTGAAAATAAGAGAAGGCTCAGAGAGGGAAAATGTCGGCCACAGCTGCCCACTCGCTGACTTACAATGTGAGGGAGGCTGCCTACAGTTCCCATTAAACTGATTCGTTTAATGCAACCTCGTAATGGAG
>NW_004443949.1:2934024-2959906 GCF_000243295.1 Trichechus manatus latirostris | reverse complement strand
CATTGTCTTTATAAACTGTGTTATGCCAATTGCGCTAGATGTTCCCCGAGACTATGGTCCCTACAGCCCTCCGCCCAGCAATTCAGTCCCTCAGGAGTTTGGATGTGTCTATAGGGCTTCCATGACCTTTCCTTGTACAAGTTGTGCTAGTTTCCCCTGTATTGTGTACTGTCTCACCCTTCACCCAGAAAGAGCATTTTTAATGCCCTAGAGCAGGCAGTGATTCCTCTGCCCAACCCTGTTACACACATACACACACACACACACACACACACACACACACACACGTGTACTTGTTCATGCCTACCTACCTGAGACCCATTCTATGGCGAGAATGGCAAGTCCAGGCGATTCAGTGATGTTAGTTCTTGCCCACACTGAACCAACACCTACCCTAACCACTTACAAGCTACGAGACCACAGGCAAGTTATTTCAGCTCTAGGGTTGCAGTCTCCACAGCCATTAAAGGGGATAATAGTGGTTACTTCATTGTGGTGCTGGGAAGATAAAACGAATCTCTGTGCCTATAGCTATTCAAGCAGTACCAGGTCTGCTGAAAGTGCTATGTGAGTATTAGTATTATGTAGTTACTGTAGGAATTGTTTATTGTTTCCCAACTGAAAAGTGTCACTCCCTCTCTACACTGTGTTGTCTCTCTGATTCCCTCCTTCTTCCCTCACTCCCTCCCTCTTCCTCCCCCTCTGTCTCTCTCCCCCCCTCCACTCGTCCCATCCCTCTCCCTCCCACCTCCCTCCCTCAGTCTCTTCCTCTACTCCCCTCCCCTCCCCTCTTTCCTTCTCTCCCTCTCTCTCTATTCCTCCTACTCCGCTTTCCCTCCCCTCCTCCACCCTCCTCCGCCTTCTCTCTCTCTCTCCCCTTGGGTGGAAAGTGATCTTTATCTTCACCACGGAGTGTTCTGAAGATAACTTTAAACAAGATGTAAAGGCAAAGGAAACAGCCCAAGTTATCTCCACGCTCCCCGCTTCCCGGGGTGAGTCTGAGAGGAGGGAGATGGAGTCATCACCTCGAAAAGGAGTTTTTCTTTTTGCAAACAATCTGGCTCTTTTCTTCGGGTCTAGTGACCCGTGATACGGGAAACACTGCCCTTTTCTGTCATTTTACTTTTGGTTCACATGACACTGAGCAACAAAATAATAAAAAATATGTATTTTTTTTAATAATAACAGTACACACATGGGCAGGAGAAAAGCGTCCCCCTTACTGACTGAATTGCCCACTGATCACTGTCTGCACTCAGCAGGGAATTCTGACAGCACACCTGACTTTCATTTATTTATTTTTTATTGGTTCTGGGAGAGGTTTCTGATTCATTCCAAGTAGGTTGCAAACCCTTGTACTACAAGAACAAATGGTCTCTGGGGCAGTGTGCTTTATTAACTTTTAGGGCAAAGGAGGGAGAAATAGAAGAATTGCTTAACTGCAGTATGCTGGCAAAAAAAGTTGACTTTTACATTGATGACTCTGAAATGTTTAGCTGGTCCTGTGTCTTAACGACAGACTGGCTGGTTGTCAAGAAGAAGGCAGCCTGATGCAATGGAAAGAGACCTGGCTGCAAGGCCAGAGAACTGGGCAAGGGTCACAGCCCTGCCACTCACGTCTGACCAAACCACTAGATGATACCTCGTGTCTTTGAGCCTTGATGTCCTTCTCCATGAGATAAAGGGTCAGACTGAACACTATCCTCTCTCAGTAAGGCTCTATGACTTCACAGATGATGATGAAATTAGACCTTCAATATTAACTTAGTTGGGAAATGAAAGGAACTCTCTTCTCCATTAAGATATGATAATTACAACATAATAATAAACATTTGTTGTGCTCTGTGCCTGGTGCATTTCATCCTCTCAGGACGAAGGAAGTGTCCATGTAATAAAAGAGAAGGGAACCAAGGCTTACAGAAGCTAAGTAACATGCTCGAGGTCACAGAGCCTGTAACTGGTGCCACCAGGGTCTAAGGGAGGTGTGCCTGACACACAGCTCAGGATTGTGCCTCCGCTCCACACTGCCTCTTAAGGAGACAGTAAAGGCCATCCAAGTTGGTGAGGGATTCCAAGTAACTCAAGTGTAGTTGCAAGGTGATAAAGAGTAAGGATGAAAAGTAGTCTCTGGGTGGTACAGAGGGTAACTCACTTGGTTGCTATCAAAAGATTGGAGGTTCAAGTCGAACAAGAGGCACCTCGTAAGAAAGGCCTGGTGATCTACTTGTGAAAAATCAGCCATTGAAAAATCGGCACAGTTCTACTCTGACACGAGTTGGAATTAACTTGAAGGCAACTGGTTTAGGACAATTCAGGGTCATGGTGTCTTCATTGACAGAACAGGGTTACCAAGGTCACAGGCTGAATTGGGGAAGAACATGCAGCAAGGGAAAATGAGGAAAATCTTAGATAAGACAAAAATGCTTTATCCTTATCATCTATGGTTTTCTCATTCAATGTTCTCTTAAATGGTGAAGCACTTGGAATTTAGTAAGTAAATAGAATACTAGATAAGAACAATGATGTTATTAGAGCAATCCGGCCACTTGGTCTACTGGATGGAGCAGGAGAGGACAGGGGTTCTGGCCCAGGGGCTGC
Organism: Trichechus manatus latirostris; assembly: GCF_000243295.1. Classification (NCBI taxonomy): domain Eukaryota; kingdom Metazoa; phylum Chordata; class Mammalia; order Sirenia; family Trichechidae; genus Trichechus; species Trichechus manatus. Next base: position 2,957,308 of record NW_004443949.1, on the reverse strand, counting down.
TGTTTACGTGGAATGAGTCACTTTCCTTCTTTAGATCTAGTTTCCTGAACTATAAAACCAATTGTTTGGTCCAAATTCATCCACTAAATTCCAAAACCCTGTAGGAGGCCCTAGATACAGTCTTTCTCTCAGAAACATCTTTAAGGATTCTTTACCCCTTCGATGCTGTGATCCATCATCAGTGCAAAGACTGATAGGTTGATGTGAATTATTTGAACATTACAAGCTACACGAGACCAAAAAATTATCATATGAAGAATTTGCAATAAAAATTTAAGTAAAGGGCTATGGTTGGTAGTATACACTTTAATGTCCATCACAGTCATGATCTACAAGGCAGACTCTCTCAGCCTTGTGATGTAATTAACCCTTCAGTCACAATATAGCAGGGAGGCGACACTTATGTGAATATATTATATTTTTATGAACCACAGTGCGTCATTCTACTAAAAAGAAAATAACATCTGAAAATGAGTCCTGTAAATTCTAATTTCTGTCCTGGGCTAGGGCTACCAGCGAATTGTTTTCCTCCACAATTTGCATCCTCTTTTGCAGGGTTGGAGCGAAATAAGCCTCTTTGTTTGCACTGGTTTCAGAATTAAATTAGTTTGTATATTTGTTCTCTCCTCCTCTTCCTGGATTTGGTTTCAAAGTAAACAGTTATTTTCATTAAATTCTCTTTGTTTGGCTTTAGTTGTTTAGTTACTGTAATTAATCTGGGGGCCTGTCCCTGTTTTATTTTTGAAGCAGATACCTGTACACTGTTTTAAATTGCATTTAATTGGTTCACTTCCATGTTCTGTTCTTTACCTCGTTTTGTGGTACGAGGATTTCTTTAGCTAAACCTGCCTCCTATCATGGTCCGATCTTTTTAGAAGTTTGGTTTTTTTTTTTGTTTGTTTTGTTTTTTGTTTTTTTTAAATAGACCTAAACATCGTACAGAGTGAGTAGAATAGGGAAAAGATGGTCATCAATTTGATGTTTACTGAATGTGCAAACATTACAGGGAAAAAACAAAAAAAGACATTCATCACAGAGATTGTTCTGAGGTTAACAGCAAGCTTGGAGTCTTGAGAAGCAGCAGGAACTACCTTGTTCGGTAAAGTCAAGAAAACAACATCTTTTTTTTTAGGTTAACCTACAAATGACCTCTGACAGAAACAAAACCAGCCATCCTTTTCAATTCCAAGCTAAAAGAACTAAAAAGTTATTTCTAATAAAAAAGTACAGTAAGATTCTAAATTCCCATAGAAACTTTCTATGTTATAACACATCAAACTCCACAAAGGGGCCGTTTATCCTGGACACCGGTGCTGATCAAGCTTTGTGGGCATTTGCTTTTTTCGATGGTATGGATGACAGAGGAGTAGAGATGGGGAGGTGTATGGTGGGGGAGGGGTGACAAGTTAGCTTTTGTTAAGTTTCTGTAAGAAAATATATGAAGCTTTTTTTATTTGTTCCTCTAATTCATTTAATAAATATTCAATAGACCTCTTGGAATTGAGATATTATTTTAGGGGTTGGGACTACAGTTAAGCAAAGGAGATGAAGTCCCTGCCCTCCTGAAGAGCACATAATAGCGGGAAAAAGAAGGACAAAACCACACCAACAATAGCAACTACATATATGTCAGCAAGTGATGAATGATACGAAGAATAAAGCAAGGATAAGAGTGACTGAGAGTTTGTAGGGGAGTTAGAGGAGGCTTTTCTGAGAAGTGGTATTTGGTAGAGACCCGCAGAAAATAAGACAGTGAGTTTTGTAGCTATCTCGGAAGAGTGTATTCCAGGTAGAAGGAACAGCAAGTGCAAAGGCCCTGGGGCAGGAGGTGCCTGGCTTGTGTTCAAGGAACAGCAAGGAGGCCAGTGAGTGAGAAAATGAGTAGTAGATCAGGTCAATGAGGTGGCCTTGGAAAGGGAAAACCAAACCCATTGCAGTCAAGTCATTTCCAACTCATAGAGACCCTATAGAACAGAGTAGAACTACCCCATAGGGCTTCCAAGGAGCAGCTGGTGAATTCAAACTGCCAACCTTTTGGTTAGCAGCTGTCTTAGTCATCTAGTGCTGCTATAACAGAAACACCACAAGTGGATGGTTTTAATGAAGAGAAGTTTATTTCCTCATAGTCAAAGTAGGCTAAAAGTCAAAATTCAGGGCATCAGCTCCAGGGGAAGGCTTCTTCTCTCTGTCGGCCTTCTTCTCTTCAGTGTTCCCCTGGACTAGGAGCTTCTCTGTGCAGGGACCCTGCTCCAGAGGACGCGCTCTGCTCCCAGAACTGCTTTCTTGATGGTATGAGGTCCTCCTGTCTCTCTGCTTACTTCTCTCTTTCGTATCTCAAGAGACTGTCTCAGAACACAGTCCAGTCTTGTAGATCCAGTCCTGTCTTACTTACACAACTGCCACCCATCCTCCCTCATTAACATCATAGAGGCAGGATTTCCAACATATAGGAAAATCACACAGTACCAGGAATCATGGCCCAGCCAAACTGATATACACATTTTTGGGGGGACATAATTCAAACCATGACAGCAGCTGAGCGCTTTAACCACTGCACCAACAGGGCTCCATGGAAAGGGGAAGGCCTGTATAAGTATGACAGAAGACCAAGGAGAATTAAAACTAAATGACCGGTAAATTTGACTACAAGAAAATGGAAATTTCTGCATAGCAAAAATCACCATTAAGTCAAAAGATAAATAGCAACTTGAGGAAAAAATTGATAATTCACGTCACAGAAGATTTGGTTTCCTTAATATATGAAAAATAAATAAAATAACAACAGCGACAACAACCAAAAAAACCTTTATATCAATATGGAGAAAAACCAACATTGCAACAGAAAAATAGACAAGAATGTAAAGAGAAAATGCAATAGAAATGGCTTTTAAATATTAAGAGATGTTCAACTTTACTTATAATGAGGAAATTCGAGTTAGAACTACACTGAGATGCAATGGTTATCCTATCAGATGGGCAAAGATCCAAACGTTTGATCTTACCAACATCTTTAAGTCTGAGTTCTCTAACTTTGAGAGTTAGAGAGCCAGACACTGTCATGTATTGTTAGTGGGAGTGTAAACAGGTATAGCCTTTATACAGGGAAACTTTGCAATAACTATCAAAATTTTAAATGTCCATATCTTTGAGCTGGCAGTTTCACTTCTAAGACTTACCCACCAGATTTATTTGCACATGTGTTAAATGAATTATGTACCAGGATGTTCACTGCAACAGTCTTTATCATAGTAGGAAACCCTGGGACATGTTGAGTGGTGGGAAACGAACTCGAAGGGAGGGGTGAAGTCTGATTCTGAACCTCTTCTTGAACTTGAATCTTTGTGAGTTCTTGAGCAGAGAGAATGACAACAAAGCTGTGTTTAGAAAAACTTGTCTGCATTGGTTTCAGCATGGATTGAGGCGTGGCAGAGAGCTTAGTCACAACTTCAATGCCAATTAAAGACATTTGATTGAGCTCTAAAGAGCTCTGGTGGTGCAGTGCTTAAGCGCTTGGCTTCTAACCAACAGGTCGGTTGTTGGAACCCACCAGCTGCTCTGCAGGAGAAAGATGTGACAATCAGCCTCGGTAAAGATTACAGTCTTGGAAACCCTATGGGGCAGTTCTACCCTGCCCTATCGGGTCACTTTGAGTCGGAATTGACTCGATGGCAATGGGTTTGGGTTTGGGTTTGGGTTTGTATTGAGCTCTAAGGAGAGAGTTCCTGTGTATGGGGTGGGGGGCACAGGTGGTGGTAGTAGGCAAGGCTGGTAAAAGGGCCGGGACCAGACGAGGAAGGACCTTTCCTATACCAGGCTAAGGGGTTCAGACTTCATCCTGAAGACAACGGCAACCTTTAGAGCAGGCCAGTAACCAAATCGGATTTGCCTTTTTAAAACACCACTTTGGTGGCAATGTCTGAGCAGAAATTAGAGAGGAGCAGAGCCGGAAATGGGGAGGTGACTGGTTTAAAAAAATCAGAAATACGGACCGGGGGGGCAGGGGAGGAATGTTATCTCAGTTTGGCAGTTTTTTGTTTTTGATTTTTAATCTGAATTTTAAAGTGAAAGGTGTCTTGACTATAGAATTGCCTTAAAAAATAAAAATAAAAAGGTAACTCCGAAAAGGACCTTCTGAGTAGATAAGGTCCGATTCTCCTGTCTCAGCTCTGTACTCCTTCCCGGGTTTTCAGATAAGCCCCGCCTGCCCTGATTGTGTATTCCACAGTCCCCGCTGACTGGTTGTTCTGGCTTCCCAGGCTTCTCCTGAAGCACACTGCTGCCAAAGATCTCACAAGCATTCTAATTAATCAATTTGGGTGAAAGCAAAGGGCTGTGTACGCAGAGCGCCAGTCTGCAGCAAGCCACAGGGGAAAGCAGAGCACACTAATTACCACCACGCCGGGGCGTAGATGAGCCTGTGTATAAACACGGAAGTCTTGTATTATTTTTTAATTTAAGAAATAACTGGGTGCGAATAAATGGATTTACCAGGGTACTTTTAAAATTGCTTGATTTTTTTTTTTTTTTTTTTTAATTCTTTGTATGCTTCTTACTATGAGACACGTGGCTTAATGGTAGAATTCTCATTTTCTGTGCCGGAGACCTGGATTAGATTCTCGACCAATGCATCTCATGCGCAGCCACCACCCTCTGTGAGTGGAGGCTTGCGTGTTGCTATGATGCCGAACAGGTTTCAGGGGACCTTCCTGACTAAGACAGACTAGGAAGAAAGACCTGGTGATCTCCTTCTGAAAATCAGCCAGTGAAAACCCTATGGATCATAATGGTCTGATCTTCAACGAGCTTGGTACCAACATTTCTTTCTGTTGTACACAGAGTCGCGTGAGTCTGAGGCCCACTCCCCAGAGGTTACCAACAACAACAACAACATCCTTCTCAGTGGGGAAAATTATTGGTTAAGCTAAAAACAATGGTGCTGTCACCATTGTTGTAAGAGTGAGTGCGCACTGTCCCACTGGGTTTCCAAGGCTGTGATCTTTATGGAAGTAAACTTCCACATCTTCCTCCTGTGAAGTGGCTGGTGGGTTGGAACCCACAACATTTTGGTTAGCAGCGGAGCACTTCACCACTGTGCCACCAAGGCTCCTTCTTACTAGATCAGGCTGAGCTTATTTGAATTAAATTTTCAAGGTTATTTCTACCCTGTAATTACTTGGGAAAGGCTTAATAACCTCTCCTTTAAAAAGAAAGACTTTCTCATCTTGCTTCCTCGAAAACATTTTGAAAATCACTATCTTCCAGTTTAAAGCCAGTGGTATTCAGCAAAGTCATTTCTGATTTTGCATCTACTTTTTTCTAGAAGTGAATTAAAAACATATGTATGACTATATGAAGTCCTACTTAATATTTATATCCTAAAAATCCAAACCAAACCCATTGCTGTTGAATCGATTCCAACTCATAGCAACCCTATAGGACAGTAGAACTGCCCCATAGGGTTTCCAAGGAGTGGCTGGTAGATTTGAACTGCCAGCCATTTGGTTAGCAGCCATAGCTCTTAACCACTGTTCCACCAGAGCTCCTTTTATTTATATCCTACAGGGGCATGAACATTCAGGAGTCCTTGCGGTAAAAGAGTTTTCAATCCAAGGCCGTCAGGAGATCAGAGATAATGTAGCTCTCTGTGTCGGAGCTTTTACTCTTCATAAAGTCAAATACTTTCAGAAAAAATAGAAATTTTTTCCTTCTTTCAAACCTACTCTGTAGTTCTCTCATACTCACACCCCAAGGGGAGCATATATCCTAATCTAGGCTAGCTGGCATGTGTCTGGTTTGCTGTAACACTGAGGATTAAGAGTGCATTCTTTCTGTGTGTTTTCTTTAGAGCAACATTTTATTTTTTATTGACCATTCCAATGTTTGTAAATGAGAGGATACATGATAAATGTTAAATTTATCAAATATTATTTGACTGGAATTCTGCAAATCTGGGTGCTGTCCAACAAATATGGGGAAATTATCTCCGAGTATTTTGTAAATATTATAATTTAGCTGCTCCAATTTTCTCTTGCCACATAAAATATCATCCAAAAATTTAGGCCCTTAAAATAACAACTGCAAGATTATAAATCACGGTATTGTGGATTAGGAATTTGGGCAAGGCTCAGCTGGTTGATTCTTCTGTTCCACATGATGTTGACTGGGGTCACCCGATGGTAATCAGCTGTCACATGGGCTGTTCTGGAAGGTCCAAGATGGCTTCACTCATGTGTCTGGTACCTTGGCAGGGGTGGCTGGAAATCTGGGCACAGCTGGGACTGTCAACTGGAATGCATACACGTGAGCTCTCCAGCACAGTGGTCTCTGAGCAGAGTCTTGCAAGAGAGAAGTAGAAGCTGTGGTCTCTTAAATAGTGGGTCTGGAAACTGGCACAACATCATCTCCACTGTATTCAATTAGTTACAGCAGTCACAGAGCCCATCCAGATTCAAGGAGAGGGGACATAAACCCCACCTGTCAATGGAAAGAGTGTTAAAGACTTTGTCGTCGTCTTTAATCAGTGAAGGGTTACATCTTGAGAAAATAATGTACTTTTGCAACTCTCAGTATAAACTCATCCATCAAAAAGCAGCCATTATGAAAACATTAACTGAATATACAAAAGAACACCAGCTATACATCTTGAAGCCATCTGAGTGCCTTTAACCCCCTTACCCCTCACATCAGTTGCTATCAATATTTCTTCCAAAATATCTTGCAAATTGTCCCTCTCCTTTCTACTTCCACTGCCTGTAGGTGGTGACTTATAATAGCTAACATTTGTTGAGAGTGAATTATGTGCCAGGCATTGTGCTAACAACTTTACAAGCACTATCTCATTTCATCCTCACACCACTACTGTAAGGTAGATACTGTCATAATTTCCATTTCTTAGATGAGAAAAATGGAACTTGGTGAAGTGATGCCCATATTATCTCAGTCATTCAATGGGCAGATCTACATTGAATCACAAGCACCTGGCCCCAAGCCCTCATTCCTAACCAGAAAGTCTGTGCTTACGTGAGCAGAATGCCTGAGCCCAGAGATGCAGCTTTACCTGCAGCCTGGCTCCTCACCTTTGGCTGGACACCTTCTGGTTTAGCTCCAAAGTCAGAGTCAAGCTCCTAGAGTCAGTGTGTCTCTCTGTGCATCAGAATCTCATGCTAAAATATCAGTGATTTCTAGTCTATCTAAACTTCATTCTCCATTTAGACCAAAAAACGATATGAACTGCTTGAGCAAGGTAACAGCCTTTTGCTTAAAGAGAAACAAAACTTAGACTACACTGTAGATATGCACAGAAAGGATCAGCTGATCATTAGCTAACATACCACAATTTTCCTGGTTTAATTGGCAATAGATAGCAGCTCCAACAGCACAGTTAAAAATAATGCTCCAAATATTTCAAAATATAAATGGCATAGAGATAATTAAGATAGCACAGGATGACAGCTTCTGTAGTAAGTTATGGCCATGTTGTGACTTAATGGGTTTCAGAGAAACTTACCAGCGACCGCCTTGAAGTCATAAAATTACTTTCCATTTTCTTCTCTTTGGAATGAGAGTGAGCGGCTGAGATGTCCTCAGACGTGGCTTCCCACAATCCCAAGATATGGGGAAGGTCTCCTCAACCCCAGGAGCTCCACTGGTGACAGGATTGCCCAGCAAGTGGGAAGCAAACCACTCAAGCAGGGATGCACTTGGCTGCTTGGAGGGCCACAAGGACCCTCTTGTCATCTGGAGACTGGAGGAAGAACGTCATTGGCTCTGAGACCTTTTCAGCGTCATAGGGCAGGACGTCCCTGGCCTTCCACTGTCACATTTGCACCTGAAATGTGTCTGAACTTAAATTCTAAAGGTAGTTGCTGTAAAAGGGACCCTTTATAGCGGAAATGCAAAATACTGGAGTTTCCTGAAAAGCTGCTTTTCCTTTCGTGGCCCTGGGAAACCCTGCCATGCAGAGTTAGAACAAAAAAGGACTGTGGGGCTGATTATGTTATATGGAGAAAGTATTTTCATTTTTTAAAATTTTTTCTACTTGTGGATGTCTATGTACTAATTATTTTTATAGGATTATCTGGCCTTCTGTCAACTAAATTAATTGCACAAACAACTTTACAGTAGGAAAAACATAAACCCAAAGCACCACTATTTACTTCCCTTTGTCAGCTTTCCTCTCATTCTTACCAAAAACTATGTACTTTCATAGTTATGATCAGTGCATACATGTTGTTTTATGTAGACTTTTCACACACACTTTTGTTTGGGATTTTCTAGGAATTAGAATAATTCTTTTTTTTTTTTTTTTTTGGTAAAAGCATCACAGTGTTTCAATATATTCATGTACATTTATACAATTTAATGATTAATCAACATTTTGATTAATAAGAACTTCTGAATTTGATCAGTACAATAGAAACTACTAACTCTTAACGATGACCCTGAGGTTTTGAGCAGATCAAAATCAGCTTCTGAGTCTTCAAAGGAGAATTAAATGTACTTTTATTTAGAAAAGTGTTTTTATTTACATGAGATTTTTCTTTTGAAAACTACTAATGACTTAAACCAGATAACAAACCTTTAAAGTAGCATATTCTAACTGGCGATCTAAATTAAAAGAAAAAAAAAAAGTAGGTACGTGTCCACACCAAACAGTTATTATCTTAAAATAGTTTGTATAGCAAATTTGGCAAATGAACTGAGGTAAAGAATGGACATAGAGGGACAAACAATTTGAGTAAATGTGGTCATTTGGTTATGTGTTTGACACTGTTGGGTAGTCAATAAAATCACCAGTTGCCATCGGGTTGACTCCAATTCATGGTGACCCCTTGTATGCCAGAGTAGAACTGTGTTTCATAGGGTTTTCAATGACTGATCTTTCAGAAGTAGATAACCAGGTTTTCTTCTGAGGTCCCTCTAGACCAAAAAACCAAACCCATTGCTGTCCAGTCGATTCCAACTCATAGCAACCCTATAGGACAGAATAGAACTGCCCCATAGGGTTTCCAAGGAGCAGCTGGTGGATTTGAACTGCCAACCTTTTGGTTAGCAGCCAAGTGCTTAACCACTGTGCCAGCAGGGCTTTTTCCATAGACAAAGACAACTACCAACTGCTCTGACTGGGATCCCAGCAGAGGGTCCCAGACAGAGCAAAAGAAAATTGTAAAACAAAAAAATCAAATTCACAAAAAAAGAAAAAACAAAAAGAAGAGTCCAGCCTTGCTGGGCTGGTAGAGACTGGAGGAACTCCCTTGACTTGCCCTAAGACATGCTTCTGACCTGGAAATGAAGCCATTCCCGGAGATCACCTCCCAGCCAAACAACAGACAACTACGTAAGATAAACAATAACACGCAAGAGGAACGACATACTCCTTAGGACAATCAGTTATAAGATGAGAAGGCAGGAAGGGGTAGATAATCAGGATGAAAGAAAATGGGGAAACCAGAGCAGAAATGAGGAGAGTGCTGACACATTGTGGGGAATGGAACCAAGGTCATGAAACCGTTTATGTACAAACTATGGAATAGAAAACTAATTTTCTCTGTAAACTTTCACCCAAAGCACAATAAAAAAAGAAGAAGAAAGAACACAGGCAGCCGAGGCAGCTGCTTGGGGGCAGATGACCCTTGAGCACTTTTCGTCATGGGTGGGGTGGGGTGGAGATGGACAAAAAAGAGATGAGCTTCCAGACCCAGGAACCTAGAAGGCCAGCACCATGGTGGGGAAGGAGCTCTGGTGGTGCAGTGATTAAGAGCTCAGCTGCTAACCAAACGGTCGGCAGTTTGAATCCACCAGTTGCTCCTTGGTAACCCTGTGGAGCAGTTCTACCCTGTCCTGTTATGAATTAGAATCGACTCGACTGCAGTGGGTTTTGGTATGGTGGAGAAAGAGTATAGACCAAAAAGATGGCCATCACTGAAGGGAAACTTTCCAACTTGATGTTACAAATCAAACAGCTTTCTGCCTTGACTATAGATGGAAGTACCTAGAGAGGGGAGTGTTTTAAATTCAACAAAAGAGAACCTTCTCAAAGATGTTTTAGAGCCTATAATTTCAAACTTTCTCTCTATGTTAAGTCCTCATGATCCAATCCAAAGGCTTGTCCATTTTGCCCAGGGCACAACTGCTTTCAGACTTTCAGTAGAACCAACGTTATTATTATATCAATTCAAGCTTCTCAAGTGGGATAAATATATTGTGATGGACCAGCACTGTTGGTATAACGATCTATGCATCCAAAAAAAAAAACCCAAACCCATTGTCGTTGAGTTGATTCCAACTCATAGCGACCCTATAGGACAGAGTAGAACTGCTCCATAGGGTTTCCAAGGAGCAGCTGGTGGATTCCGGCTGCTGCTGACCTTTTGGTTAGCAGCTGAACACTTAACCACTCCACCACCAGGACTCCAATTTATGCATATACATATATAAAACATACAAATAAGTATCCCATAGTTCATGGTTCCTTTAATTGCATTTGTTGAATAGCTGCATGGTGCAAAATCTCTTTCCTGTACAAGGGTTTCTTGATTATTTCAGCAGGACACACCTGTCCAGAGAAACATGCTCATTTGTCATAATTAATCTTCATTAGAAAGAATTCAGTTGATCCCTGCATTTCTTACGGAAAAGGGGATTGTTTTTTATTAACACCCAAAACAGATGTAAACACCTCAAAAGGAGCAAGCTAGCACTCAGGCAACATATAGCCACCTTTCAAAACCTGAAAGGAGAAAACATCTTTAATATCAATATACAATATACTACAACCAATGTTTATCCTCTGTCCACAGTGACAGATAATTAGGTCATTACAAAACAGCTACTTCAGTCATAAGATTCTGCTGTGACATACAGAGATATGTCTGCATCATCTAAGGAAAAAGTCAGAAAATTTGTTCTTAGGGTTCCTTTATGAGTCCATGCTTGTACATATGTTTTTCACATCACTTGCATCCATGACAGTAGTATGGGACAAAGTGTTGGAGATGGGGAGTGTGGTAAAGAGACCCCCCTAATGCTCCTAGTGCTGCTCTGGATGCACTGACTCTCAGTCATTCCTCTAGGAGACCAGCAGGGACTCAGTTAAGGGTTTGGCTGAGAACACTAGTTGATGTTTGTATCAACTCATGCTGTTTACAAAGCTTGGCACTCTATAAAAATGTGACTCTTTGCTTCTCAGACAGTACTGTATCTTTCTTATAAAAATTGTCTATCTTAAAAAGCTTCTTTTCAGCCTGATCCACAGCTATTTATAACCTTGACAAATGTTTGAGATTGGAATTTGGTTGCTTGTGTTAATACAGTCTATGTAATAAAATATAATTTTGGATTCTTCCCACTAGTACTTTAAAATAGATACTCCAAAAAATTCTTTACATTAACAATATATCATATTATAAAGTATATTATATATGTACAGTATATTTTAATCCTTGCTTTAAAAATTCATGCACAGAGGGAAAAAAAACATAGGGTATATACCAAATTGTTTACAGTATTATTCTGGGAAGTGGGGATTATGTGTGTATTTCTCGTCTTCATCTTTTTTCCTGTATTTTCTAAATGTTTGATAGATAATAAACAGATATTATTTTTTACAAAAAGAAAGTGTTTTCAGATTGACTCTCAAGAGCTTTAACGATTGCAAGTTTGAGATCTATCAAGTCTACATGCTCAAAGTCTAGGCTGTGCTGTCCAATATGTAACCATTGGAAACAACTGTTATTTAAAATTATATTTAAATTAATTAAAGCAAATTAGATTAATAAAAAATTCAATTTCTCAGTCATACTAGCCACTTTTCAAGTTTCAGTGGCTTCATTTCTACAAAGTTCTATTTGAAAGCCCTAACGGAGCATGGGTGACCAAACTACGCCCTGGGTATCAAAGACGGAGATTAGGCTACTTTTCAGTGGCATAGGAATGAACATATGCTTTTCCCCATAGATACTTCTTGTCACTACTTTTACCCAGTTCCCTCTATACACCTCACTAACCTGTGGCCCAGAAGCTCAGAGATTCTTCCCACAGCCATCATCTAGTTTAGTGACAAAGCAAGGACTGGAAACCAGAGCTAAAACCAAACCAAACCAAACCTATTGCCAATTCAGACTCATTGTGACCCTATAGGACAGAGTAGAACTGCCCCATAGGGTTTCCAAGGAGTGGCTGGTAGATTTGAACTGCTGACTTTTTGGTTAGCAGCCATAGCTCTTAACTACTACACCACCAGGGCTCCAAACCAGGGCTACTAACTCCTAATTCATAGCTCCTGCCTCCACATCACTTTTACCATCTTCCCCCCAAAACTAAATCTTCCCTGCCAATACTCCAGTTTAATTCAATTTGATATAATTTCCTAGACATTTTCTTTTGAGAGCTTACAGTGTGATAGGTACCATAATAGGCTTTGAATATACAAAACCAACTAAGACACATTCCCCTACCCCCAAGGGGTGTCAAGTGTAAAAACAGAAGGGTACGCTAGGTAGAGTAATAGCCCAAAGTAGCAATGGGTCTCTTCCTCTTGGGAGATCCAGAAGTGCTTCACACAGGTAAATATGTCTGAGACGTATCTTGACATTTGTGCATCCAAATTCACAAATCATCTCTTCCAGGATTGCCAGTTTTCCCCACCCTCCAGAAGAAGACAGCTCAGACTCTGTTCTGGAAATGCAGTTGATCCCTGACCTAATATTGCTTTTACTTCATGTGAATTAGTTAGTCTCAATTCTATTACAATTGACTAGGTTTCTCATTTTCATGACTGTTTCTATACATTTAAAATAATTTTAAGTCTTCAAATAAAATAAAGTACTGTTTTCGTATTTAGTCATCTGTTTCATTTTGGACTATATAAAAGCAAATAAGAAATTTGATGAATGATTGTTTTCAGCCAGTTTTTCTGGAAATGTTTAAACACAGGTGAAGAACCTGGAATTCACAGTTCTCAAATAACTCATATTCCTGTATTTGAACAGATGCGATGCTCTTGGTGGCAGAGAGACTGGAAGGACCATTCAACATTGAGTCTGTCATGGACCCTATAGACGTCAAGATTTCTGAAGCCATTATGAACATGCAAGAAAACAGCATGCAGGTGTCTGCAAAGGTATTTGCATTAGTCATGTGTCTACTAACAAGGAAAAGTGTAATAATCTAAAAATGAAGTAATTAGATATGTCAGCCGGGATTATAAATTCTAACACGTTGTCAGTGAGCTTTTGCTGTCGAGCACAAATTTGCTACCTCATTATAAATGTCTAACGACATTGAGAAGAGAAGCAATCTTTTCGTTCACAACTAGTCAATCATGAAGAAATTATTGGCTGCGAAAAAGTTTCGGAGAGTCCCAAGTATGTTGACTAATCCCTCACCTTTGTGAGCAATTTGAGGGGGGTGGATTTTCATTTTAATGTTTGAAATTTCTGCATGTTCTCACCATGCTTTCTCTCTCTAGTAACTTCTAATTATATCTTAAGCTGTGCAAACCAGGCAAATGCTCTATACGTTCAATTGTAAATAATTAAACATCCCATCTGACTTCCTTTCAAGACTGCGGTGCAGCCTTCATTAATGACTCTTCAGGGGAAAGTGCTCGTTTGCATGACGTCAACCACACATTAAAAAAAAAGTAGTACATTTTCATAAATCATATGAGACAGAGCTCCTGGGTTTGCAGCTGCAAGTACCAGGTGCACAGTTTTTATTTGTCTCTACTCAGTTGAAGATAAACAGGACCTGCCTTAAGCAAAATTGAGAAGTTTGCAGTGGGTCTCCAGCCGTTTCCTTCATCACTCCTTTTCTCCCACATTGATGACTGGACAATGCCCTTTTGTTCTCTTTACCAGCCTCTCTAGCCTGAAACAGTCACCCTATCAATATCAGCCCTTTTAATCTGGTGATCGAGTGATTGCATTTTAATTGAAATGCAATCTAAACGCACTAAAATGTTATGTCAGGCAAGCAGTTGCATGCTTAGATTTCTTCAATTTTTAAAATCTTTTGTGGAAGAGATTTCAAATTTAATCAAGGGAAGGACAGGGTAAAAAAAAAAAAAAAAAAAAAAACCAAACCCATTGCAGTCAAGTCAATTCCAGTAGTAGGGAGAAAATTCAGGGGAGAATGAGAGCCAGAGAGCCCTACTAGGACTCCTTGGCTGAGTATGAATCAAACTAGATCTGAACTGGGAGACAGTGGGGTTGTCTTAGTTACCGAGTAGTGCCTTAACAAACAGTTTCACAACTGGGAGGCTTTAAAGAACAGAAATTTATTTTCTCTTAGGTCGGGAGGCTAGAAGTCCAAATTCAGGACGTGGCTGTACGGGGAGGTCCTTCCTGGTCTTCTTCAGCTTCTAGTAGCCGGCAATCCTTGGAGCTCCTGGGCTGGTAGATGCCTCTGCTGCATGTGTCTGTCCTCATATGGCTTCTTCCCTCTAGGAGTGTCTCTGTGCCCATTCTGTACTGCTTACAACTCAGGACCCACCCTAAGGTGGTATGACCTCATTAACATAACAAAAGAAAACTCCTGTTTTCAAGTAGGGTCATGTTTACAGGTACAGAAGTTACAATTTTAATACCAATTTTAGGGGAATACAATCCAACATAAATAACATAGGGAAAGAAGGGATCTGTCCTGGGTCCCTTTCTTTCCCTGGGAAACAGCTGGGCCAATAACATCTTTCATAGGCTTAGTTTTGGGTTTCAGTGGGTTTGGGTAACCTATACAAAGGAAGATGCTCCTGATTACCATTGCCTACTGGGGAAATGGAAACCCTGGTGGCATAGTGGTTGAGAGCTATGGCTGGAAACCAAGAGGTCACATTTGATGAGACTGTTCACCAACAGTGACTAAGGGTCCTTTGAAAAAGGAAAAATTGAGTCACCTAGACTTTAGCCAGAATGCAGATTTTAAACTCTAGTTCATGGATGTGGCTTACATGGAAAATGAAAAAAAAAAAAAAAATCCAAATTTGAAAGAAAAGTCTATTCCCTTGATGAAATAAAGCCTCTTTTCAGAACATATCCAATCCAGCAATAAATCCTATTTGTGCTTCCTGCTAAACTTGTGGAGATTCCAACCACTTTATAAAAGGCTGGTTTGGGTCAACAGTTCAAATCCACCAGGCACTCCTTGGAAACCTTATGGGGCAGTTCTACTCTGTCCAATAGGGTCGCTAAGAGTCAGAGTCGACTCGACAGCAACGGTTGTTTATTGGGGAAATAGTGTGTTTGGGATTTCCATGGAAGGCCATTTTCTTTCTTCCCAGTGGCAAAATAGCAGTCTTCTATGCCTTTCAAATCTATGTCCTAGAGGCCAATTAATGTTGTTTTGAGAGGAAAATATCCCAGCAGCCCTTGAGTAACCAGACACTACTGTCACTGATATTCAAAATGGCTCTAGAGAATTGGGTATGGGAAAACTGATGGACAAAGTGTCTGTGGTTTGAGACGCTTACATGTTTCTTAGATGTAGAGCACAGTTTCCATTGGTATGTGTGTATACACGTTCAAGTCAAGTGTTCTGTTAAAAATGCTTCTTAGGAGGTCAGATGGACTCTTTATTACCAGAAGGTGGATGAGACATTTTTATGGAATTTGTCCAACGAAGTTATAATAATATTGCTGTTAAAAAGAAGGTACTTTTTTAAAGACACAATTCTTTTTCATAAGAAATGTCAAAATCAGGGGTATCAATGTTACAGGGCATGTAAGAGTGCCCTCAGACACATCATATGAGTGGTTACAGTATGAAGAGTCATAAAGTCCTAGTACAAAAATGTCAAATGAACTGGAAACAAAACGAGGGAGAAATACATATGGGAGTCTTGGCAAAGAGGAAAGAAGATGGAAGGGGTTAAGGAAGGGTAGAGAGAGAAAGGAGTACTTACGCCCTTCAGAAGGCAAGCAATCTGATCAAGAAGGACCAAAACCAGCCTTTTATAAAGTGGTTGGAATCTCCACAAGTTTAGCAGGAAGCATGAATAGGATTTATTGCTGGAATGGACATGTTCTGAAAAGAGGCTTTATTTCAACAAGGGAATAGACTTTTCTTTTAAATTTGGATTTTTTTTTTTTTTTTTTTTTCATTTTCCACGTAAGCCACATCCATGAACTAAAGTCTAAAACCTGCATTCTGGCTAAAGTCTGGCTGACTAAATTTTTCCTTTTTTGAAGGACCCTTAGTCACTGTTGGTGAACAGTCTCATCAAATGTGACCTCCTGGTTTCCAGACTTCAGCTGGAATATTTGCTTAACTAGAAACATTGATAACTTCTCATAGATGAGCTTCGAGTGAGACCAGAAGCTGTTTCCTAATTGGGAGACAGACATCCTAAGAGTTGTAAAGCTTAGAAATTAAAATGGCTTTTTACTCCTGGATATGATTGGTAACCTCTCCTTGGAAAAGCATTTATCTTATTAAAGCATTCAAAGCTGAAAGAAGTCATTCCCAGAGCCTCTTTCAGAAAAGCAACAATAGCTGCCCACTCATGTTGAGTGCTTACTGTCAGAGATTGCTTTACGTGAATTTTATTATATAATATTTACAATGATGCTTATGGTGAGCTAGCATTTTGCTGATAAGGATACCAGTGCTTAGAAAAGTAACTTACCAAGGTCTCGTGGTGTGTGAAGGATAAAGGACTGTCTGATTCCAAAGCCCATGTTGCTAATCGCTGCTTAAAAACGATGCCAGTGCCTACAGAACCTATTTCATACAAAGGGTGGGGTTTGGTAAATGTTTACTGACTAGATCAAGAATAAAGAGAAAGTTCAACAGCTTTCAGTAAAACCTGTGTGAGAAGGTAAGGAAACATGTTGTTGTTGTTAGCTACCATTGAGTTGTCTTGGGCTCATGATGACCTTACGTACAAGGGAAGGAAACTCAGCCTCCTCCTGTACCAAATCAGACTGTTGTGACCCATAGGGTTTTCACTGGCTTATTTTTGGAAGTAGATAGCCAAATCTGTCTTCCTAGTTTGTCTTAGTCTGGAAGCTCTGCTAAAATCTGTTCAGCATCATAGCAACACGCAAGCCTCTACTGACAGAGGGATGGTGGCTGCGCCAGGAGGAGCATTGGTCAGGTATCAAACCCAGTTCTTTGGCATGGAAGGTGAAAATTCTACCGCTAAACCACGCAGAGTGGTGGCAAAGCCAGGAAGACTCAGGCTATCTGTTTTTCTGTCTGCTTCCCAGTTCATGTACTTTACAACTATGCCATAGTGCTTCCCACCATTCTAAGGTCTAATTAAATATTTCTCTTACTCAGCCTAATCATTCATTGCTTTCGTACTTTGCTAAATTTTAATAGTACAAAATATAATGTTCTACCTCTTTCTTCTTTCTGTGTCTGAAGGCCAAAGATGAACACACCACAGTTTTAGATATGAAATCCCCTTCCCCTGATGCAGCAGTTCTCATCACATCTGTGGGAGGGAATAGCTAATCTTTCAGCATCTAATAATTGAGTTCATGAATTAGTGGAATTTACAGACTAATACAAAGATCTGTTCTCACCATGAATGATCCAAACTTACCTCAGATTTGTTTTTATAGGAATTGTCAGGTTATTTTTTCTCTGCTGTTTAGCCCACAGGTAAGGTGTTGGAGGTGAGTGACATTGAGATTCCCTTTGAAAAATACATTGGCTATAGAAAATTGTATAATGAAGTTATAATATTTTGGTTATAACATTATGGCGCTGATTACAAGCTCTAAATTTTTATACCTTTTACATAATATTATATGTACAAATGAGTTTTTTTAAACTTAAGAGAAAAAACATAATAAGACTTTTCTTGATTCCCTTTTGGACAAAGAATCCCCTAGCAACAGTCATAATCATCATGGCTACCATTCATTCTACGTTCATTCAACAAATAGCCTCACAGGGGTGAGGAATACAGCAGACGAGTATATAGTCTCTGCTTTCATGCCAGTCTGTTTCTAAATGCCTTACATATTTATTTATTTTTTATTGTTTACTTTAAGGAAAGTTTACAATTCAAGGTAGTCTCTCATACAAAAATTTATACATACATTGTTATGTGACCCTAATTCTCTCCCTATACTGTGACAGCACACTCCTCCTTTCCACCCCTGAATTCCCGCATCCATTCAACCAGCTCCTGACCCTCTCTGCCTTCTCATCTCACCTCTGGACAGAAGCTGCCCATTTAGTCTCATGTATCTACTTGAGCTAAGAAGCGCACTCTTCACGAGTATCATTTTATGTCCCATAGTCCATCTAATCTTTGTCTGAAAAGTTGGCCTCAGGAATGGTTTTAGTTCTGGGTTGACAGAGAGTATGGGGGCCGTCCTTTCTGGGGTTCCTCCAGTCTCAGTCAGACCATTAAGTCTGGTCTTGTTACTAGAATTTGAGTTCTGCACCCTACTTTTCTCCTGCTCCATCAGGGACTCTCTGTTGTGTTCCCTGCCAGGGCGGTCATTGGTGGTAGCCGGGCACCATCTAGTTCTCCTGGTCTCAAGCTGATGCAGTCTCTGGTTTTAAATGCCTTACATATTTATTTTAAATCCTCACTGAACTCTTGTAAAATAAGCATTCATGTCCTCATTTTATAGGTAAGGAAAGTTAAGTTTAGAAATTAAGTGGTTTGTCTGAGGTCGTAAGACCAGGAATGGCAGAGCTGGAATTGCAGCCTAGATTTGTCTGTCTCGAAAGGAAAAGATTTTCCCAGCATGCCACGCTGCTTTCTCAGTAAGTATCTTCCCTCTATGGGCAGATATACTTCATCACTGAAGGAATCAGCCATATAAGGGAGGGAACCTTGTGCTGAGAAACACAAGGTGCTAGGTATTCAAGCCCCGACCACATTTGTTACATTCACCAACATTGCGACCTTCATTAAAGACAGGGGAAGACTCCTCATTATTCCTCAGCCCCTGTTTTCTACCCAAATCAAAGGAGTTGGGAATTTTGCCGCTGTGTGAAAACACCCCAAGGAAAGGGAGGAAAAAAACTTGCTGACTCCCTGCCCCTATAATTCAGATGTGCTGATAATCTCCTTCCTATCTTATTGGGGAAGATGAAATTTATCTCACTAGATATAATTTAACTATTTTAGGGATAATTTCAGAGCTAATCCAGGGAAAGATTGGTTTGTCAGATATAATCTAAATTAAGAAGCAAGACTTATTAAATTCCAATTGAAACTATCTATTCAATTAATGCTTATTACAGACAAGGGCGGAACCATTACAGAGGAGCAGGGCAGCCTTGAGGTGCTTAATTTTCTCCAGACAATCCTTCCTGAGTCTACAGCTAAAAGGAAGATGAAAAAAAAACCGAGAGAACAAGAAGAGAATGTAATATTTTTTGTCTCTAACGAGCAGGTCATTGTTTCCTCATCTGTAAAATGAGGGATTGAACTAAATGTGCTCCTTCCAGCTCTAGGAGTTTATAGTTGTATGAACATTATCTCTTCACTCATTATACAGGTTTCTTTTTCTAGCATCCAGATCTTTCCTTTTATTTAGATCTTTTCCCTTTTCAAACATTAAGGTATAAATAATATCTTGGAACTTCACATGGAGAGAATGTCTTCTTTTAGATACTAGGACATTGTTTAGAATTTAGTTGAAATAAACATAGTTTATTACCCTAGATAGCTTTTGGGAGCCCTGGTGGTGTAGTGGTTAAGAAGTTGGCTGCTAACCAAAAGGTTGGCAGTTCAAATCCACCAGCGGCTCCTTGGAAACCATATAGGGCAGTTCTACTCTGTCCTGTAGGGTCACTATGAGTCGGAACCGACTAGACAGAACCTAACAACAACAACAAGACAGCTTTTGTCTTTCCTTTCTCTGAGCCTGTATTAGGGCAATGGACATATTATTCCTTGTGTTGTGGTTATTTGGGTACTTACCTTCTCCCTCCTGGGATTATAAATTAATTGAAGACAGGGCTACATCTTACTCATTCTCATATTCTACAGGGAGAGAGCCTTTCTGACACGTCATTTTACACATTAAAAACAAAAGACAGTGCATTTTGCTGAGTTCAATTCAGAATATGAAAGTATAATGCCAGAAGGACTTCATTGATGAGGAATAGCAAATGCCTTAAAATATAGTTGAAGTTAGTCTAGTATTCTTCGGAATAGCATAGTCGTTAACAGGTTAGATTTCGATATCAGACACACCTGGGATTTGGTTTTTACCAGTGGTATGATTTGGGACAAATTATTTCTCTCTCTAAACTCTAATTAAAAGTGATGATTCAAGTATTATCTACGTGTGGGGTTGTTTGAGGATAAAATGATATAATCCATATGAAATGTTTAACATGAAATATGTCAAATCAAAACCACTCATAAAGGTTAAGTATTTTAATTGTTATTATTAAAAATGTCTATGGTATATAAAGGATCCCCTGGGTGGTACAAACGGTTAAGAGCTCGACTACTAACTGAAAATTTGGCAGTTTGAACTCACCCAGAGGTGCCTTGGAGGAAAGGCACTTGGTACCTGGTGATCTGCTTCCAAAAGGTCACAGCCTTGAAAACCCTATGAAGTGCAGTTTTAATCTGCACACAGGGGTTCACCATAAGTCAGAATCAACTCAACAGCAACTGCTTTAGTTTGGTTTTTTATGATATGTAAACTCTAAAGAGCATGGATTTTATGGTCTTGCCTCATTCATGATAGTTTTTGGGCTTATCTTTAGCATCTAAAGACCAAAGAGCAGGTTTGATGTCCATACATTTGAATTTAAGCCCACTCACTCATGTATCCGCCCTCACACGTCTATCAGTTTGTCATACTGCGGTGGCTTGCATGTTGCTGTGATGCTGGAAGCTATACCACCAGTATCTCAAATACCAGTAGGGTCACCCATGGTGGACAGGTTTCAGAGTCTACTTCTCAAAAAATTAGCCAGTGAAAACCTTATGAACAGCAGCAGAACATTGCCTGATATAGTGCCAGAAGATGGGCCCCTCAGGTTAGAAGGTACTCAGAATACAACTCGGGGTAAACCACCTCCTCAAAGCAGAGTCCACCTTAATGATGTGGATGGAGTCAAGCTTTCGGGACCTTCTTTTGCTGATGTGGCTCAACTGTGTGGATCAAGACAAATTATGGATAACATTGCAAAGAATGGGAATTCCAGAACATTTGACTGTGTTCATGAGACACCTGTACACAGACCAACAGGCAGTCATTCGAACAGAACTAGGGGATACTGCGTGGTTTAAAATCAGGAAAGTGTGCGTAAGGGTTGTATTCTTTCACCACCCTTATTCAATCTGTATGCTGAGCAACTAATCCAAGGAGTTGGACTATATGAAAAAGAACAGGCCATCAGGATTGGAGGAAGACTCATTAACAACCTGAGATATGCAGATGATACAACCTTGCTTGCTGAAAGTGAAGAGGACTTGAAGCACTTACTGATGAAGATCAAAGACTACAGCCTTCAGTATGGATTACACTTTAATGTACAGAAAACGAAAATCCTCCCAAATGGACCAATAAGCAACATCGTAGTAAATGGAGAAAAATGTTGAAGTTGTCAGGGATTTCATTTTACTTGGATCCACAATCAATGCCCATGGAAGCAGCAGTCAAGAAATCAAACAACACATTGAATTGGGCACATCTGCTGCAAAAGACCTCTTTAAAGTGTTCAGAAGCAAGGATGTCACTTTAAGAACTAAGTTGTGCCTGACCCAAACCATCGTGTTTTCAGTCGCCTCATATGGATGTGAAAACTGGACAATGCATAAAGAAGACTGAAGTAGAATTGATGTCTTTGAATTATGCTGTTGGCGGAGAATATTGAATATACCTCACACTGCCAGAAGAAGGAACAAGTCTGATAGAAGTATAGCCAGAATGCTCCTTAGAAGTGAGGATAGCAAGACTTTGTCTCACATACTTTGGACATGTTATCAGGAGGGACCAGTCCCTGGAGAAGGACCTCATGCTTGGTAAAGTAGACGGTCAGCAAAAGTGAAGAAGACTCTCAAAGAGATGGATTGACACAGTGGCTGCAACAATGGGCTCAAGCATAACAACTATTGTGAGGATGGCACAGGACCGGGCAGTGTTGTGTTCTGTTGTACATAGGGTCGCTATGATTGGAACTGACTCGAAGGCACCTAACAACATGTATCCACCATTTTGGATGGCAGAGAGTCACCTAGAAAGGGACACATGTGTCCACGTGACCTATGACACAATGTGGCGTGGCACTGAATAAATGCCTAAAGAACAGGCTTTCAGAAGGAAGGAGGCTCAAGGAAGCAGAGGAGCTGGAGACTACTTAGGGACCCGACTCTGGTTCTCACTTGTTGGCTGCACCAGCACAAGCATAGCAAAGTGCTTCAGAGGACTGTCAGTGGCCTCTGTCCAATATCACATTATTCTCTCATTGAAGGAATAATTGGCCTGCTCCACGGATGGGTGGTTCAGTCCCTTCTGCCTGAACTCTGAAAAAAAAAGCAAATGACTACACTATTTATTAAGCTTTACATTCTGTTTCTTGTTTCTTCTCTAGTTTTGTTTTTTAAAGAAAATACCAAATTCTAAATGGTTTGTAGATTCAGAATTTTTTTTCTGGTGTATTCAAATTGCAACTTTCGTCTTCTGCCCATCAGCTCTCACTTACAACATTTCACCAGGAAACAAGTGACCTTGAAAGATTTTTTATTCATTGATTTCTTCATTTTTTGCACAGAAAGCCAGGGTCTGTTCCATTCCTGTTTGTAACATCACTTGATAACACGGCCAGATTTTCAGATGCTAGATACAAAAAAGAAAGAAAAGAAAAACACCACCTTTTTTATGAAGTAAAATGAAAGTTTGAGGAAAATGCTTATGATGCATTTCTAGGAAATGTATCCAAAGCAAACTAGTTTTAACTTTCCTTCAATGTAAAAGAGATGGAAAAAAAAAAAAATTCTCCTTTTGATGATAAAGAAAACCTTGATTATCTCTAACTTTTGGAGATTTATCTGAAGATTTTCTTTCAGTTTAACTTCAGGGAAAAGGATGAAAAGATCACATTTTGTGTAGTGTACTAAAGAATAGGTGATTGATATAGAAGACAAAACGGGGAAAATGAAGAACACAATTTGAAATGCTCATGGACTCCAGACTTTCTGGAGCCATGGAGGCTGGATGAATCCCCAAAACTATTACCTGGAGATAATGTTTAAACCTTAAACCAAAAATATTCCCTGAAGTTTTAAAACCGAACAATAAAACAGCTTAACTAGTAAAAAATATCTGCCTTGAGCATTATGCTCTTAAAAGAA
>NW_004443949.1:2931132-2932712 GCF_000243295.1 Trichechus manatus latirostris | reverse complement strand
TTCTGTCCGAGCCAGAAACTGGGCTGACGCCCCAACCTTCCACTGTTAGAACAGTCATTCCAAATATTTTTTAATCCGTCTACAAACTCTAATCTAATTCAGGTCTCCATCATCTATCTTGCATGTGGATTACAACCTCCAAATTGATATTGATATCCTGTCTCTGGTTTGGCACAATCCAATCCATTCTCCACACTGCAGCCAGTGGGACCTTGCTGAAATGAAATCTGTTCATTATTCTTCTGCCTAATATCTTTCTGCGGTTTCTTGCTGCCATTAGAATGAAGCCCAAACGTGGCTCTGTATGACGTGGTGCCTGGCCTGCTTCTCCAGGGCCACCATCATCACTCTCCTCCACTTTAAATTTAAGAAAGCAAATATTTATTGAAGATCAGTTATGTGCTAGGCACTGTGCTACATGTTGTGGAGATAGCAGTGAATAAGACCAGCAGAGCCTGAACCCTAAGAGAATGTTAAGTCTTGAAGGGAAGAGATGCTCTGTATGTTCCAGACATACTGAATGGCCCTTGCTCTGGTTCCGCAGAGGAGCCACATCTCTCATCTGCATGAGGCTTTTGCACATGCTGTTCCTTTATCCTAGAATATTATTCCTATCGTCTCCATCTCCCACCCCAAATACACGCTATTTTTACGGCATACTCCAACTATTCGTTCACTGTCAGGCAAGATTCAGAGCTATACTAGTAAATGTTTTAAGAAACAGCTCTCTAGAGGAAGAAAAAGCACTGGGTTGTGTTTGCCAGTTTCTATGGTGTAAATACTCCCACCACTGTCAATTGCAAGCAGCCAACACAATGTCACTTGTCTTAGTTTGTTAGTGCTGTTGTAACAAAAAATACCACAAGTGGGTGGCTTTAAAGAACGGAAATTTATTTTCTCACAGTTCTGGAGGCTAAACATCCAAATCAGGGTCTTAGCCATGTCCATTCCTTCTGTGGGCCTCTTTCTCCTAGTTTCTGGTGTCCGCTCGCAATCCGTGGTGTTCCTTTGCTTGTAGACGGGTCCTCACATGGCATCTGTCTCCCCAGGTGTATGTCTGTGTTGATTCTGCCCTTTCTATAAGACACCACTCAGAAGTGATTAGCTACAGGAACAAAAGAAAACACCTACTTCCAAACAGGTTCATATCGTTATTGTCGTTAGGTGCCATCGAGTCGGTTCTGACTCATAGCGACCCTATGATACAACAGAACCGAACACTGCCTGGTCCTGCGCCATCCTCGTATTTACAGGTAACGGTGTTAGGACATCCACATTTCTTTTAGGAGACACAATTCAATCCGTAACATCACTGAATATACAGTAGCACATCATTATATAGTATTTGTACCTTACAGATACAATTGAGATAAATAACCTCAAGAGCACAGATACAAGTGAAGTGTAGTAAAATTAAAAATGATGAGTTGAGTATATCTTACCTTTGCTTTTAATATAATTTAAATCATTGTAAGTTTATACAATATAATTTTTAATAATCACTGTGGCTAACAGGCTTGCAAAATTCCTGGGAAGTTAACACTTTCTCATAAATCAGAAAGAGCTGTCTCCAGCACATC
>NW_004443949.1:2929612-2930678 GCF_000243295.1 Trichechus manatus latirostris | reverse complement strand
TGGCACAGTGGTTACAGTGCTCAGTTGCTAACCCAAAGGTAAGGAGTTCCAACCCTCCAGTCGCTCTGCGGGAGAAAGATGTGGCAGTCCACTTCCGCAAAGATTTATAGCCTTGGAAACCCTGTGGGGCAGTCAGAATCGACTCAAAGGCAGTTTGTTTGCTTTTGGTTTTCTGCTGTTTAGGAAATGCAAAACCTTTACGGAAGAATCATCTTCTCAAGCAAATGGAAAGAATGTGCTTTTATTGAAGAAAAGGCTTTAAGAAGCATGCAATACATCTGACAGATAGTCTGGAACCAAGCTGCGTAAGCATCAGGCGGAAATTTTTAAAACCTTAAAACTGACATGGTAGCGGGCTTTCTAGAGTTGAAGCCCTGAAAAGCAGCCAGAACTAAAACTGCTGACTTGACTCAGTATAGCCCAGAATTTTCTCAGCGGACTTCTTAACTCTTCAGGGACTTAGAGGTCGCCAGCAAGCTTGGCCGAGGCACCATTGTAATCAATCTTTAAGCAAAGAAAGGCATGAATTTGGGAGGAAAGAAAAAGAGAGGAAGAGAATGAGAGAGGAAGGAAGGGAAAGAGGGAAGGGAAGAGGAGAGAGGAAAGGTTTTGAGACATAAGGATAAAAAACTGTTTTCTTTTCTAGATGGAAATCCATAAAAAAAATAATAAACCAATGCAATGAAAAATAAAGTTGATATTTAACACATTTTGTGATGAGCATAATGATTTTATATCTAAAAAAGAAATCATTGTTAAACTGTTTCAAGTTTCCATTTAGGAAAACACTTCTTAGGATATTAGCAGAATGCAGTTAGAAACCAGAAAATGTTTGAAAAGAGGCTCTTGGGCACCAGTTTAATTTTACATAATGCTAATAACATAGCTCTTCTTGCTGCTACTTTAATGAAATGTTTTCAAAAGTATTTTAACTTGTTCGCATCTGTTTGCCGGTGATTTATGGACACCCCCTGCACACACATTCCAGTTGTCACTTGTACTTTGAGAAAGGGCTACTAGCTCTGTGGTGAGCCCAGACAACTATGGTAGCCGCCCACAGCGGGAT
>NW_004443949.1:2909318-2928658 GCF_000243295.1 Trichechus manatus latirostris | reverse complement strand
TTCAAAGGCGTCAATTCTTCTTCAGTCTTCCTTATTCATTGTCCAGCTTTCGCATGCATATGAGGCGACTGAAAACACCATGGCTTGCGTCAGGAGCTCACCTTAGTGTTCAAAATGTAGTATAAATTGGAGTCTAATAAATAAATAAAATATTGCTTTTGAAACATTAAGGCTGATTAAATCTAGATTGTGTTGACTGTCACCTATATTTAATATCAAAGATTACCGTTCCGTGTGTAAATTTCAAAGTGCTATGTGGGGACAGCAACATCTTTTCCACCATAATAAGAACCCATTGGGTAGAAACTTAGACAATAGAGTCAAAACACACAGACACCGAGGCAGGGTTTATCTGCCGCCCCTGTTTCTCAGGTTGTCAGTAATGACTTTTGTGAATTATCAAGCTGGAAAAGATGAAGCAGAAGATACAGACAAAGAGCTATAGGTATGGAAAAACTATGTGTGCCTCAGAGAAAAGTGTACACTTTTATAGTTTATTTTAAGGGAAAATATGTTAACATGCTTAAAGGTAGAACGCTTGTATTTAGAAACCTAAGAGACAGTAACAGTACTAAAATCTGTTATCAGCACTCCACCATCTCTTCCTCATCCCTCTGAAACTATAAAATGTCTCTTGATTCAGCACTTTCTATCTTAATGTCAGCTTCTTTAATCTCAGAATGCCGGCATACTTCTGAGACATTATTTTCATAATCTTCTTACAGAGAGGATTTGTGAGCCACATCCCTTCCCAAAATCCACACGCTTTGTGAGTCAGCGAGGTGGGAAGGGTAATTCCTTTGTACATCCGTAGCATCTGTCTTCATGGGGCTTCCAACCACTTTTCCAAATTGTCTAATTATTCCCTTCAACATCCCTTGGAGGGAGACAGGCAGAAGGTAATGTTGATTCTATTTCTTAAAGGGGTAGAGCTAATGATTTGTTCCACAGTAAAGTGGCTTAGCCTGCAGTTACGTGCTCTAGAAACTTCTACTATAAAGAGAAGAATCTTTGTGTCTTAAAATAGTATTTCTTCTCTCAAATTAAGGGTAGAAGAGGGTAGAATGGCTTCACAAATACTTCTAAGTAAAAGCAGTTATAGCTAAATCTCTTCTCCTCTTGGCAGTTAGACCTCCTTTCACAAAGGTGACTAGACCTATGTACCCTAGTCCAGGTATGTTACCTGGAACACCAGTCTTGTGAGAATGTTTTGGGGAAACTTATGTCCTAATAATATTGGGAAATCCTTCAAATGACATCCTCCGTTTAGACAAGTCAGAATACATGTAAACATGATAAAGGCTCGTACCAAGCACGTGTTACCTGAGAAGATACCTAATTTAACTTTAACTCATTTATCTATTATTCATGTAACAGCTATTATCTGCTCTGCCCTGGAAATATTTTGTGGAAAACATTTAAGAAACATCTGCCCAGACTTTTTTATTTTTCCCTTCAAATCAGTTTATTCAGAAAGCAAAACTTCTGGAAAGAATCGATCAAAGGATGATCTCATTAGCTAATGATTATCAAACACTTACTTTTCCAGACACCGTGCTGTGTTTTCCTGTCTTACATACAGCACTTTCTCATCCCAGAATGTCTGTAAAGTAATTAATGTTGTTATTTTCACTTCACAGAGGAGGAAACTAAGGCTCAGGGAGACACCTCTAAAGGTTGTGGCACTGGGCTGTCCTTGGCCCCGTCTGCTCCTCTCTATGCATTCTTTCTAGGTAAACTCAACCAGTTTTAGGGCCTTAAATATCATCCTAGGCTGATGATCCAAATCTACATCTCCAGCCTGGCCACTCCTGGATTCGTGTGTCCAGCTGCGTACTTAATATCTCTACGTGACTGTGTAAAAGGCATTGCAGACTTCCCACAGCCAGAACAGAGCTCTTGATTTTTTGCCAACAGACCTGTTCCTTGTCCATCCTAACTCATCCAGTAAATGGTACTACGCCCTGTTCAAGTGCTTAAGACAGTCTCCATTCTTCTCTTTTCCTCACTCTCCACATCTGATCTCTCAACAATTCCAAAGCCCAAGCTCCAGATAGAATCAGAAGGGATTTAGGGATCTTTTATGCCGAGGTTTCTAAAGATGAGAAAACTGAGCCTCAGAGAAGTTAGATAATTTGCTCAAGGTCACAGGAAGTTCGTGTCCACATGTGGAGGAGAACCTTGTTATACTGACTTTTATTTAATCTAAGGCCCTTTTCCTCCATACTGCTCGTCTGTTTCTTATCTTACCCGAAATAGAAGATATGGAGGTACCATACTACCAGAATAAAAAAGCTGACTGGTCTTTTGTGGTAATCTAGCCCTGGACCTCACAAATCATAAAACTTTGTCTAATTATACTGTCGCTATTGCAAACTCATCCTTGAATGGTACAAATGGTTAACATGCTTGGCTGCTAACCAAAAGATTGGAAGTTCGAGTCTACCCAAAGGTGCCTCAGAAGAAAGGCCTGGTTATCTATTTCTGAAAAATCAGCCACAGTTCTACTCTGACACGTGTGAAGACACCATGATTCAGAATCAACTAGATGGCAACTTTTTTTTTTAATAACAAACTCAGAAAATTGTGTCTGAGACGATCCAAATTTTCTACACAAGAATTCCTTTTGTCACCCACCACCATGAACCCCAAGTTTTAAGAACGTTTTGTCTAGCTAATAGATTGCATGTATTCATAAATTATTAATTTTTATTGTATATGTCATTTAAGATATATGGCTGATATGTGTTGTTTAAAACATATGCCGAATTTGAGAAAACTAGAATAATACATCATTCCTGGGCTAAAACAGAGTAAGCTGATGCTCTGTTTCATCTTTCCACTGGTCTCCTTTGCAACCATTCCCATTGGGTTTTGTGACATTCTGAAAAATAGCCTTTGGATTCCCAGATTGGTAACATCCACACTAAAGGGTGTCTGCTGTAACAATTCCCTTTTTGAAGGGTATAATAGCATCTGTGTTTGAGGACCTTCAGATATGAGATGATTGTGGCGGATTTTTATGTAGGTCTCCACCTGACTCTGTGGGTTTAGACATTGTTCCCAAAATAATTGGAAGTCAGTGTTTTCTTTGGGTGTGGATTATAGACCCAGTGATTCCTCCCTGATGCTATGTTCAAAATTCAAACTGATATAAATGACAGAAAGCTGCTAGGCTGTATTATATTAGCTCACCTACATTCTGTTGTTATAGTTAACACCCACCACAAAAAAAAAAAATTAAACAAGTGCTGTTACCGGGTAGAAACCCCAGGTTCTTACTCAGCATGGTAAACGAGAGACCAAGGTGGGAGAACAGGAAAAGCACCTTTATTTCGTTGCACAAGGAAAAGGAGTTATTCGGAGCTGCTGCTGCCAAGACTGCTCGCCAAGGGCAGGCAGGCCAGTTACTTTTAAAGGGGTTTACAAGCAGGGAGTTCATACAAGTTACATCAGCAACATTCTTAATCATACTAAGCAGGCGCAATGGGGTTTACATATAACCTCCAGGCAAAAGCAGGATTCAAATGCAAAGCTAGGGGTAGTGGGGGGAGCCCAGAAAAGAAAATGATTTTTCAATACAGCACTGTAGAGGAGGAGGCCAGGTAAAGAATACAATGCTGTGAGGGCTCTGTCTCAGTGGTAAGGTTTCCTGTTAAGATGAAGTATCTCCCTTAGAACACTAATATTCTTCCAGGGCATTTCACGTTCCTTTAATTTAACTTAACAGGGTGAGCCAGATTTTTCCCAGAGGGCTAATTAAGGAGATCTGTTAACTCTTTCAGTGCCCAGGCCTCATGAATTCTCAGCAAGGCCATTAGTATTGTTTCGCCTTAGGCTTTATACTTTTTTAAAAGTCAGCTGTCATTTCCGAAGCAATCCAAAATAGCACACTCAACAGATCCCTGGAGCTTTTGAAATGTTAATACCTTCCATCAGCAACGACCTTGCCACTGGGAAGTGATTTAAGCACTAGGGAGAAAAGGGGCCACTATCTTTATCACACTGGTTTACACCATCAACTTTAGAAATTATGTGAGGGAAGAATAATCGATAGTGTGTTAAGACCAATCTCCGGGAATGCCAAGACAAAGTGCTTGTGCTCTGTAAAACGCTGAGTTGAAGGAGAACTTTTGAATACAACAAAAGAGAAATTAGCTGTAGTGGTAAAACAAAATGAATTGTGTCTCAGGATAGAGTTTGTCGTTGGGAATGGCACTGGAGAGCTCCCTGCGTACCACAGTGGAATCACATAATGTGCTTGATGAAATATGCTTATTCTAGAGTTAAACAACAAAGGAGCAAAGAAGAATCAAATAACGGAACAGAAGGCATGCTTTGTAAATATGTACGTGCAAGTTAAAAATTAGCTTACATAAATAGTCCTTAAGAGTTTACTTAAAAAAATGATAGATAGATAGATAGGTAGATAGGGAGGGAGGGAGGGAGGGAGGGAGGTAGACAGATAGAACTGTCCTGTAGAGTTTCCAAGGAGCAGGTGGTAGACGGCTGGTGGATTTGAACTGCCAACATTTTGGTTGGCAGCTGAGTTCTAGACAGATAAATAGATAGACAGACACACAGACAGGCAGACAGTTATCTAACAGTAGAATCATCTCCTGTGTAGTAATGGAAGAAACTTAAACCTCATCAAAAAGTTCTGAAAATGTTACATTT
This sequence comes from Trichechus manatus latirostris, assembly GCF_000243295.1. Classification (NCBI taxonomy): domain Eukaryota; kingdom Metazoa; phylum Chordata; class Mammalia; order Sirenia; family Trichechidae; genus Trichechus; species Trichechus manatus. Next base: position 2,923,981 of record NW_004443949.1, on the reverse strand, counting down.
CCTATAATTCTAGTAAAGGTATTGTCTCTTGATACCTAGGACAGAGTGTGAAGCTTCCAAAAACAGCAATGGAAGTGTCTCCCCCTACCCTGAGTGAAGCCGCTGTGGTAAAGAACTGGCAGCTCAGTCCCTAAGATCATTATAATGAAGCATTTGATTTCCCACAGCAATCCTAATTTTGACATGAACAGCTGTCAACAACAAAATTAGAGGAAACTGTCATTATATGGATTTCATCCACATTTGCATGTCCTATTTCCACACCATTACTCAAGAGGGTGTTGACAAAGAATTCTTCCAGTAGAGGTTTTCATTATTCAAAGGGGAGTCACTTGAGGTATTTGGCCTTATATGCTATACATGAAATACATTTGTCATGATAACAAGACTCCCAAACGGATGTTTATTGAGAACCAATTCAAGTGCATGAAAGCTTCTAGTACAAAATTTATTTAATTCGGAATCCCTCCTCTGAAGTAAATATTGCTCTAGAGTTAACTGTGACTCATGGCGACCCTACGTGTATCAGAGTGGACCTGGGCTCCATAGGGTTTTCAGTGGCTGATTGTTCGGGAGTAGATTGCCAGGCCTTTCTGGTTGGACTCAAACTGCTAACGTTTCGGTTAGCAGTCAAGTGTGTTAACGGTTGGTACCACCCAGGGATTCCAAGGTAACTATAACAAACCCTATTGTTAATATAGGGTGAAACTAAGGGTCAGCGCCTACGAGCAGTCACGCCATATCTTTCTGGGTCATTCTTGCTGTTATATTAGTGGTTTTATTTCTTTAAGTTTGTTTACACTTCAAGATAAGCATTTATTTGAGGTAAAATTTCCATGAAAAACGTGAAAACCGCTGCACTGCGCGCTTTTGCGTCATGACCTCAGGAGATCACCGTGTGGCTTTTTCAACCTTTCTGTGGTTCTTCCAGGTCTTTCAGGGATGTGGCCAGCCCAAGCCCGCTCCAGCCCTCAGATCGGCCCGCTCAGCTCCAGAAAATTTTAATACTCGTTTCAGGCCCTACAATCCTGAAGAAAGACCGACAACCGCCGCAGGTACTAGCCTGGACCGGCTGGTGAGTACTCGCGGATTGAGGGCCATAGCTGGCCCTTCTGTGCCGAGGTTATTCTTGAAAACACACAATAAGATTTCGGAAAAGTTGGTTGTAAAAGTCATCTCCTTCTCATATTCTGCTCCTGTTTTTAATTAGAATTTTAAAAAGTAACGGGATCCTTCTTTTAGGCCATGAATCAATTTCAGAAATCTTGTAACTATTAATCCACTCCTGCAGTAGCCAAAATTTCAACTTCATATTTCTTCTGAAATATTAATTTGAAGACTAAGTTACTGTTACCAATTCTTTCAGAGACATTATAATAGCGTATTTCAGTGCTTGTCTTAAAATGATTTATTCAATTATACAATGAAACTGTTCTACGACTCCTAATATGTAAACTTTTCTGTTTGAAAGTCCTCGCAGAGACCCCAGGTTAATGTTACTACCACTTCTTTTCTTTTGTGTGTGTCTTAGAAAAGTTGGAATCCTTAGATATGGTCACTCTTTGAGCCATTTAAATGTGTGATGGGGGCTGAATGGAAACCATCAGCAAGGCAATTTACTCCTAGAATACAACCATAAATGTAGTAAACACAATTTTTTGAGTGTGTCTTAAAACTCAAATTTTGCTATAAAAAATTAAAAGCTTATCCTATCAAAGAAATATTGCCAGATTAGTTGCTATTTAATTTCTTCCATTTATAGTACTATAAACAATTTATATACCTGTAATTGTTACCACTGTTGATGTTGCTTTGCCAATTATCTTCATGTAAAATTAACAGTAAACACGTGAAGGTCATAAAGCAGTCGAACCACATCTGATTGTGTCATATAAACTTGGACCTCCAGGGTTGCTGGTTGTGAATATGTTTTCATTGGACACTGTTATACATTACTTTATCATTCTAGCTAATATCCTTCTGGAACATGTAAGATGAAATTGGTTGAGTTTGGCCTCAAAGTAAATACACTTCAACATTTCTCTCTATAAAAATCAAATGTACTTGCAGCATAAAGGCCTAGCCTTAAAATGTGACAGGTGAAGTGACAGGTGATCTGAGTAGTTAACTGCTAAATTATCTTATAAACTTAGTACTGATTATCAGCAAATAAAACACCTTTTCTCCAGTGCAGTGTTTGGAAACGAAATTATCTAATTGCTTCAACCTTTTGCTTTACTTGGTTGATTTCTGTCCTGTATTTAAAATTTTAGGAGAAAGTTTAAAATCCAGGCACCTTTTGGTTTTTAAACAACCAATATATCTCGCCAAACAACTAGTTACTAGTCAGTTGTTTTAAAGAAATGATGGTTCAATCAGATTCCATGGTTTGGGATTTTGCTTTACAAACTGGTTTGTATATCAAGATCCGTCTAATAAGAACAAATGGTGAGTAGGGTTTGAGCCTTTTTTAGATCCCCATTTTAGTTGACTCAGTAACCAGTCAAGCTTTTCAATATTTTCATAAAATCTAGCTAAAGAACTGGGGTACATTATGCACTTACTTAAAATTGCATTGAATTTAAACAACATAATGATAGCTATGACAGCTAATTAATTTTTTTTCCCTTGGAAACAGAGAAGCACAATTTTCTCTCTTCCACAGAAGAAATAAACACACACACTCAAACAAGGAAAGTAGAGTAAGAAAAATATTTTTCTCAAGACAACAGTATTTATGTAGTTTAGTACAAGCCTAAAGAAAGCATCGTCAGCACTTGGAGAATTTCACATGAGGTTGAAAATCTGATCTATATATGAAAATTGGAGTTTGAACTTTTTTCTTAAGGAACTTCAACGATCATCTTCATAATGCTCCCAAATATAAGTCTGCTGTTGTAAAATAGGATCTTTGACTTACGCACTGAAAAAATACGCTTTGATCAATTTTTTCCTGAAAATAATTGGTCATGATCCATCATACAGTCGTAAGACAAAGGACCAGAAGACCCAGTGCATAGGAGTTTAAATCAATAAGCCAGTTTTATTCTAAAACATTCTCTGACATCACAATAGTTTACTTCCTCAGAGGTGTGGCTTAAGTCTCTGTACGGGAGAATTGAGGTTTTACTGATTTATTTTTATTATTGAATTAAATTTTGATTCCTTCCCAGATGGTAAGAATTTGCAGTTTGTGATTCACAGCCAGCCATAAGCCCACCTAGAGCTACTTTCCTCAGCTTCTAAGAGTAAGGAGCCTTTTCAGTATCAAAAGGAGCTGTACCAAGATTATTCTTGAAAACACAAGCTAGGCCCCAAGCTAGTATCAGCGTTTCCATTTGCAGCCGATGTCTCCCCCAAGGCCTTCTTCCTTTCGAGGGTTTGATAGAGCTCTGAATAGTGGAAAGGCGAAGCAGTTACCCCTGGCCTGTCTACACTGGGCAAGTGTTGGACGCAGTCATCTTCAAGATAGATGCTCTGGTGAACTGTCCTGTGGGTCTGTCATACATCAGCGCCTATTTTGACTGTTTATAGACAAGGCTCCTGTTACCTGCCCCAGTTTCAGTTTTCCCCAGAAAAGATGGTCCCTGAGTATTTTTGAGAAACGTGTCCTAGAAAAGGAGTATAATTGGGAAAGATTTCCCCTAATTTCTCTAAGTGTTTTAGCAGAGAGAATGCTTCAGAGGACAGTATCAAAAAGAATATCCCAATCACTCCCACCCCTTTGCTGAAGTCAAGATAATTCAACTATAAAACTCTTAGACAGCTGCTTCTTAACACCATTTAAATTTAAATTTGCATTGGTGGTATTAACTTGGAGATCTGTTGGTAAATGCTCTCATATCAGTTACTGTATTTTTTAGGTGACCTGGCAATTATAGGATTTGTTTTTAAAAATAAAGCTTCTAACCCCAAACTGGGTAAACTACTCTTCAAATTTATATGAGAGACTTGAAAACAAAGCAAATGAAGAAAAAACCCGTCTCTCTTAAAAATACATCAATTCCGTCATTCAACCTCTTATGATATTTATAAAGAACTTGAAATTCTTTAATATCTAGGAAACATTTACATTTGTTCCTTTAAAGCTTTATGGGTATAAAAAGCAGTTTACTTAGTCAGTAGCTTTTTAGATATACTAAAGTTATTTTTGTTATCCAATAATTATCATATTTGTATGAATTCAGCAGCTGATAGAAAGCCAACGTGTCAGAGAATGCCACAGTCCTTTCTGCCAACAGCCATGATTTACTGAAGATGCGAATGCCATCAGCTAATTTGGTTGACAGACTGGCCCCACTTCCATGTGTCTCTTCCTTGTTATCAACACTCACCCGAGCAGCCCTTCTGTCATAGCAGACTGTTATTGATTTTCAATTAAAGAGGCCAGAGGTGACTGTTGGCACTCAGAAAGAGATTGGTTCTCTTGCTCTTTTCATACTTTTATACTCCGTGAATTCTCTTAAATAGTTTGATGTAAAACCATGAGTTTTTTGGAGAGTTCCAATTTGCTGGAAATATAGACTGTAAAAATAAATCAACACAAAATAGCTCAATGTTTTAAGACCTCAGCATACAGAAGTATTTCGAATTATCCTCTGTAAAAGGCAATTAATTACACAGCTCGGAATATTAGAGGACAACATGCTGTAGAGCTCCTGAATTCACTTGGGCAGGGAATATCTGTTATTTCACTCCAATGGATTCATTACAGCAAAAATGTATTTTAAATTGTACATCTTATGGGAGTGTATTCCATAAAGGTAGGATTCTTTTTAAAGCCAGACTTGGAAGTTAATTCATCAAGTTGGTGATGATTTAGACCCATAAATCTCCAGTAAGTATTCAGCGTTGTACTGTGTATGTAGATTTCTTCCTGGTCATTCTGAGGGAATTTGGGGTGAGGTTGGGTGGAATTCCAGCCTACAAAGCTAAACATTATACCTGTTCTGTGCTATTATGTATAGAATAATCTCTTTTTCTTTTTCCTCTAAATCTGTTTTCCTCTTGCTTCCCAGAGGACTGTGTGGAGGACGATGCAGCATAGTGTAAGCTCTGGTCTTCTTCTTCTTCTCATCCCCATTTGTCTTTGTACAGTCATACTGGAGAGTTTCTGAGAAATTCCACCTCCACTTTTCCCTTCCGAATTCTCTGGAGAGCAAATTGGACACTGCACATGGCCAACTTGTTTAGTAATTTCCTCTCTGTTTGGTATTTATGGTTAACAACCATTTTGCTATGCCTCCCTAATGGCAAGGTTTTCAGTCTCATCTTTTGTGTGAGACCAGCTCATTTGGTGGCTGATTTAAATTCTATCCCAACGTTCAGACTGTGTAGTCTGCCTGGAAAAACTAGCTCTTCCCTGATAGAATATATTGCTTTTTTTCCTTCTCGTGCTGAGTGAATAATTACTTTGCTAATAATAAGAACAAACCAACATCAACTCTCATGCGTAAGGAGCTAATTTTTCCATTAGCTGGGGCATAGAGAATTTAGGGGGTTTGGATAAGAAATAGTTTGTTCTATAAGTTGTTTTATTCTTTTTTTTTTTTTTTCTGCTTGAATTTGCTGATTTCTTTTAGAGCATTCAGAGAGGGAGCATTGGATATTTTTTTACTCCAAAGTGATTTGTACTGGGGCTGACAAGAACATCCAGGTTATCTTACTTGATTTTCTATATTAACCCAAATAATCAAATAATTGTTGAATGTAGTTTTCATAATACCATTTCATGCTGGTAATACCCCTTAATAAGGAAATAAGGGCCTACACCCTGCATAGCACCGTGGGCCCAGGAGAGAAGGTGACCCTCATCTGTTGAGCACTTATTTATTCACGCAGCACACCCATGACATCAGGGGGATAGATGTCTGCCTGGCCTTAAATCTAGGCAGTGGTAACATGATGTCTAAAATTTCACCTTTAAAATTCTTTTTTTTTTTTTTTTTAATGAAATATTTCCCTGTTAAGATCCAGAGTAGTATCCCCATTCATCATTCCAGCAGTTTGGGTGGGGGAAGAGAGTTAAAGAGGTACATTCACAGCAGGACATCTCTGAAAGGGATGAACTTGAGGAAGGGTCAGGAAAAAACAGATAGCTTAAGATCTCATGACGCTAAATGGGAAATGGAAGGAAAAAGCATTATGGTTGGGACAAGTCAAGGATCTGTTGATTTGGTTCAGTTGGATAAGCTAGAGTAGCTCCAGTTCAGATAGTGTGTGCATGCCCTTCCCAGCACCTGTTGGGATCCCCAATAGTTGAGCCAGTCCAACTTCCTTGCCTGACGGTTACCACGACCCTTGTAGCTGAACCACTAAGAAGCTTTTCCCCAAGAATACCAACTTCCTTGAACATACTGGAATGAATGCAAACCATGATATCACCCCCTTCTCTGCTGGACTTCCCTGTCGGCCTTCTAGAATCTTATCTATCTAGGTCAAAAAAAATTGGATGTCTGTTTTTGAATATGATTCTCCCAAAAATACAATGCACCTTCTGAAATTCATTGGTTTGCCATTGATGATGAATATGTTGCTAATATTTTCACATTTAGATTTAAATACTTGCAAAATATCAAGTTCTGCACTTTTTCTCCCCCTCTGAAACAAAATTGACAAAGCAACTAACATTCTGGCATCATTTCCCGCCGGCTGGTGAATACCAGTTTCAGAGTGAAATGCTGGTCGTAAAAACGTTCTTCCATGCCTCGTTGGGGCCATTTTGGTGTGATTTGAGAAGTCTTGGTTGTTAGGATTAGGGAAACTGTCTGTTGTTCATTTTAAATTGATGTGGCATTTCGTTGTCACCTCAAAGGATTCTGCGTCCGGCTAAATCCACTACTTTACGTTTCAAAAGGAAGCCAGGCTGTGTTTAAGAAACTGCTTTATTATGGAGAGCCTCAGCTACTGTCTTCAGGTGAAACTGCTATTGCCCACCTTCCACCCCAACACAGACACACCCACGCACACCCTCAGTCTTTGCTTGGCCCGAGCAAGAAAAAGTAAAACCCAATAACAACAGTAAACCCGATCCTCCACTTTAATTAGTTTTCTAGAGACAAATGGGTCAAGGCCAGATTGGCTTTCAGCCTCTGCTGCAGCTGAATAAATTATGTTCCGTTTGCCCCAGCAAATAAATGGCTACCGCTCAGTCTCCTTCAGATTGTGAACTGCCCAGTCTTGCCTGAACCTGCTTTATCTATTTGCTGCAAAACCTCACTGAGGCATCTCGGTTTTGTCTTCAGTGAACCCTTGGTAATGACAACAGCAAAATGCAGTGAACTTTCCAAACAGGGAGAAGGTATAAAACATTAAAACCAAACCACCCAACTTATTCAGTCTTGGTGTCTGCTCTTCTCCAGGCAATGTGAACAGCACAGGCTTCTTCCCATTTAGGAGGCCTGTGGTTGATGGCTCGAGCGGGGAGTATCATAAGACACACACATAAAATGATGGCTTATCTCCAGGATACTCTGCTTATTTCACGGGCTTGAAGGATGCACAAATCTAATTTAATGGTGTTATGCACTGTTGGAAACCTGGATGGAATGCCTGCTCCATATGTAGATTTTTTCAGCTCACGCCCAGTGGACAGTGGGCTAGTTTTACATCCTAGGGAAGCTTTTCTTTCAGGTGCATGGAAGAATAGTGTAAATAGGAGGAGCATATTTCTCTTTCAGCTCAGACAAGGTTGTGTTTAATTGCATGTGATCATACACTGGGAGGAGAAAGCAGAGTAATCGCCACACTGGCTGCATAAGTCCCTGGGAGATATTAAAGCCCACTCCACATCACTGCCTTAAGACATGTTCAGAGAACCATAGGACTTCCAACAGTGAAGTAAAGTCATTCTACGCATTTCAAAGGGGGAAAACATTTTCACGCTTTACATTAGGTATAAGGGCTCTGCAATCATTTTGGGGGTCCTTTTACCACCCAAAACCAGTTTCAGCTCCGGGTTAAATTCTCCTTTGTCTTCAGAAACATTTAAGCAGGAGCTTTGGTGACCTCTGAATCTGTCACAAATGTGAAATGTTACACTTTCAGACCAAACTACGGCTATACAGATTTTATAGGTTGTTTTGTGGTGTACCGATACGCTTATTTTTCCCTTCAGACTTCCCCGTTTGTTCCAGAATGCCTTGGCTCCAGCTAAACACAAATTGATGCATTCTAAAAGTATCAATCAGTCAACAGATGTATTCACTGAGTTCTTCTCTGTTGCGTAGCACTTAGTAAAACTAACTTATCATGTACAATCTACATCATAGTATGTTGTTAGCGCTAGCGTCATCAAAAGGCAAGGGTTACTGTTTACGAAAGGCATTGTTTTTGCGCCCAATTGAATAATTACGTATATGACATTGAAATGACAACAGTAACTCTAAAGCACAGATGAGAACTTTAAGGGGCAGAGAGTGTAAGTAAATAGTGAAACAACAGGAGCAGAGATAGTGAGAATGAGGACAGGGTGAAGTATGCAACCGTCGTCAACAAACTGTACATGTCAAAATTGTTGAACACGTGTATGTTTTGTTGTGTATATTTTCATCCAATTTTTTTAAGAAGGCCTTGCTTATCAGTCCAATTAAATCCCTATGTCTCCTGGAGGGAATAGTACTTAGCACAGAGCCTCACATTATATTAGCATAAACTAAATAGGAATTTGATTTTTTAATCTAAGATAGACTACACCATAAAAGAATATGTGGACAGTATATTAAGTGAATAATCATTGACCAAGTATGCAAATAGAAAACATTAAATTGTGTAGCATTCTAACATAAAACCAAACCAGTGACTCAGCAATCCTTTAGGACAGAGTAGAGCTGCCCCATAGGGTTTCCAAGGAGCGGTTGGTAGATTCAAACTGCCAACCTTTTGGTTAGCAGCCAAGCTCTTAACCACTGCTCTACCAGGGCTCCATCCTAACGTAAGTCATACCTGACAGCTCATCCTTTCTTACTTCAGACCTTTCTGCCAAATGTGGAACAAATCAAATAGAAACTTTATTGGCAGTCATGAACTAATCAAATCAGATGAAAAGGTCATCCACACATGTATTCACAGTATGTGTCCTTTATTCAGCTATATAATTGGTGTTTTGGTCAGACGATTATGAAAATCGGAATAGACGAGCTACACAAAACTGTTCAAACCATACCTTTTAAAATGTTTGTTCATGAGAGATATCAGTTGACCTAGATCTCTTATTAAATTATTGAACAGCTTAAAGAACCTTTTCCTTGTCGTGGAAAATCTGCAGTAATTTTTGCTCATAGCTGTCTGAGATATTTGCACCACAACTCCCAAATGTGATGTTCACGCTTATGAGAGAGAGAGCTGAAGAAATGGGATATTTCATAAATACCAGTTTTGATGTATTTGCTGTAAAATCAATCAGCTTTCAGCTGACTCTGGGGCCTATGGAATACATTTTAAAGCACTGGGAATTTGGCAATTCCCATAACATAGTGGGACACTCTTTACTGCTAGCAATAAACCTCAGGCATAAACACTGTAGAGAAAACCAGACGAAAAGAAACCTGTTTGAGTGAAAATTGACTTTCCTTCGTAAATGTTAAAGGTAGAAAGATAACTGGAATACACAATGATTTTATTACTTAAGCTCATTCATGGTCATTATCGTCAAAGGCTCTGACTTCACGGATATTTTCTTACACCTAAAAAAGGCTGGCCAAGTTATTAAAAAAAAAAAGTGAGATTGATACCAAATGAGCCAAACAGCATCCTTATCACTACCACTATGTTGCTATTTTACCAATAACTTTTTGGAAGCTGGATTTGTGTAATATCTTCAGAAGCTTTTCCAATACTGTATTGATCCAGATGGAACAGGTGAGGTATTGCTGCACCTACAAACAACTCCCCAAGTCTCTGTGGCTCACAACCACACAAGTTTATTTCTCTTTCTAAGTGTCCATTGTGTGTCAGCTGTGAGTTGGCTGCATATGATCACCCTCCCTCTGGGACCCGGGGGGACAGAGCAGCCATTATCTGGAGTATCACCTCTTTCAGTGCAGGGGAAATACAGAATGTGGCAGAGGTGGCTCATAAAACCTCCACCTGGCAGGGACAGATCGCATTGTTCCCACTTCATCAGCCAAAGCAAGTCACATGACCACACTTGACTTCAAGGAGGCAGGGAATATAAGTCTCACACAGAGACTTATTAGTGAACAGTATTATTATATTAGTGACCAGTAGTACTGTCAAGAAATCAAATGATGTATTTGCATTGGGCAAATCCGTGGCAAAAGACCTATTTAAAGTGTTAAAAAGCAAAGAGGTCACTTTGAGGACTAAGCTGCACCTGACTCAAGCCATGGTATTTTCAGTCGCCTCATATGCATGCAAAAGCTGGACAATATAAAAGGAAGACCGAAGAAGAATCAACGCATTCGAATTGTGGTTTTGGCAATAATATTGAATATACGATTGACTGCCAGAAGAACAAACAGATCTGTCTTGGAGGAAGTACAACCAGAATGCTCCTTAGAAGCGAGGATGGTGAGACTTCATCTCTTGCACTTTGGCCACTTCATCAGAAGAGACCTATCACTGGAGAAGGAATCATGTTTGGTAAAGTAGAGGGTCAGCAGAAAAGAGGGAGACCCTCACTGAGATGGATTGACACAGGGACTGCAACAATGGGCTGAAACAGCAACCATTGTGAGGATGGCGCAGCACCAGGCAACGTTTCTTTCTGTTGGACGTAAGGTCACTGTAAGTCAGAGCTGACTGGACGGCACCTACCAACAACGCTATCAACCATAAACACATACAAACAAGGCAAAATTTAAAAATTGATACAAATCTTGTTTCATTATTCTTCTCGACTCTAAGGTAACTCTTACATGAAAAAGAAGAAAAAAAATCAGTCATTCATTCAACAAGTATTTATTGAGCACTAACATGTACCAAGTATAGGTGACTAGGGCATAATCAAAGAACTCACAACACTTTGGGGGCTATACTAAAACCAAAACGCCAAACCAGTTGCAGTTGAGTTGGTTCCAGTTCATGATGACCCCATGAATTGTAGACTAGAACTGTGCTCTGTAGGGTTTTCAAGGCTGTGACCTTTCAGAAGCAAGTTGCCAGGCCTTTCTTCTGAGGTGCCTTTGGGCAGGTTCGAACCACCAGTCTTTCGGTTAGCAGCCACGCACCTAACCATTTGCGCCATCCTGGACGTATAATTGGAATCAGACAATGCTCTGGCAAAGATTTCTCTGCAAATGAATTGACCCTTCTGTGAGCCTTTGAAAAATTTATTTTTTAGAATCCCAGGAGAAATCTGAGTCCTTATTTCAAGGGAAGGTCCATTACCCTAGAAAACCAGCAGCTCTTTCCAAGTCAGGTGGATTTTTACCATCAGATGCCTGTTTACCTACCTGAACTTTGTTTGGTTTTGTTTGGTTTTGTTTTGTTTTTTCTACCTAAACTTTGAAATCAATCATAATTTAGCCAGAGCAAAGAAGTCCCACCCCAAATCTTAAGACAGTGTTTCAAGGATAGAGAAGTTGTTCCTAATGAATCAGAGAAATGGCAATAGGAAACAGACTGAGCAAATACTTTTTTTTTTGTACCAGCATAGAATGTCTCTCAGATCTAGACATGACATATTTTTTAAACGAGGCTTAAATATTGCATATTGTGAGTCTGCTCTTGTGTGACTTGATGTCATGTTTGCTTAGTCAAAGCAATTTTTCTGCTCTTCTCCTTTCTGGGTCAACCTAGTTGGAGCAAATCAAATTGTTCTCCCTCTCTTTCTTCTTCATACATCATCATTTAGAGTCACCAAGAATTCACGTTCTGGAACCTGCCCTTGTCTCCCTTTACAGTCTCTGCTCATTTCTGAACAGCATTCATGAAGGAGAACACTCTTCATAGGTTAATCAGGGAAATTGCCCCAGCTGACAGCAACAACAAACTTATTGATTGCAACCCAAGTCTTAAGACTGTGTGCGCGGAGTTAGTTGCAAAATCGTATAGCTTTGATTTAGCTGGAAGAAAAATGACACTATAAATTCATAAATTTTTTATGTGTAATGAGGCAGGAAACCAATGACGGGGTGACTTTTATCCTCGGGGCTTTGGACCTAAGAAAACTCCCCAAAGCAGCCTGCCGTCATTTCAGTGAAGAACACTCATTTCTGCACTTGGAAAAGCAGAGCGTGTGTTTCCTCAGCTCGCTCTCTGCGGCTCCTTGAGTGCTAGAGAAAAGAGGTAAACACGGAGCAGCTAGAACAGCTCTGGGAAGAAAACAGAGAGACAGCAAACTGCCTCAATTGATCTCCTTACAGAAAATCCAAAAACCCAGAGTCTATCTTGGTGCAATGCATGTCCACACTAAAATTTTTCCAGTTACGAAGGAAAATCAAATCCTCTCTATGCAACAGGCTTCAAGGAACAAGAAAGATTTCATTAGGGTTTTAATGGTGAAAGCTCAAGTAAAAGAATCCTCATCCTATCTTTTGCCAAGTTTTTCTGACAAAATAAAAAGCCCTCACAGTGTTTTCATAAAAAGAAATTGTCCTTCTTTATGATATTGGAGGGTGAGAAGTAAAGTGAACCTTTAGGGATATTTTTTGAAGAAGTAGGCTTTGGATAATTTGGATCTTAGTATGATAAAGAAGGGTCCAGTTTGTGTGTGTGTGTGTATGTTTCTTTTTTAATTACTTAACACTCCTTGTGGCACCCTGATAGAGCAATGGCTAAGCACTAGGCTGCTAACCAGAAGGTTGGTGGTTTGAATCCACCCAGTAGCTCCGCAGGAGAAGGACCTGGCTATCTGCTTCCAGAAAGATTACAGCCAAGAAGACTCTACGGGGGCAGTTCTACTCAATTAGACAGCACCCAACAACAACATATGCCTGTGCCCACTAACAATAAATGGACAACCCAGAGATTGTGGCCTTTTTATCAAAGAGTAGCTGAAGTATGATACTTTTATACAAAATGTCTGTGATTCATCACCACTTTCTTTAAATTCAGAGATACAGTTGTCATGAATGAAATGTGACCACCAATTTCCATCTCTGCCTCATCCTCTTACGTCATGCCCTGCCCTAAACGTTACCCTCCTAGTGAGAAGTAACAGTGTTCCCTGCTTCCTGGATGCATAGAAGGAAAAAGAATTTTTATATAGTGGTCTCATACAGTATTTGTCCCTTTGTGATTGATTTATTTCACTCTGCATAATGCCCTCCAGATTTATCTATGTTGTGAGACGTTTAAAATTTGTATTTTGAATGGTTTGAAAACATAGTATTCATCACAGTTTGGAGCATAATAACAACTGAGTAAAGGATTCTGAGTAGTTGTATGAGGCCCACTGCCCGTGTATGAAATGCTTTCCACAGTGAGTTCCCGAATGTTTTAGCGAGCTACCCAGCTCGGTTCATTATCCTCGTTAACTTACCTGCCTGGGTTAATTAGTACACAGAGCAAGATCTTTCCAGGTGCCATCAAGGAGACAGGGTGAAGGGTGTACTGAATTTGCCTTTCTGAAGGACAGTGGTTCTGGTTATGTGTGACATCTTTTGTTTAAAAATCACTCATGAAAGAAAAATAATGGCAGAAATTCTGGAAAACCTTGCGGCACCACAAGCTTAGGTTTTGGAGAGGAACCTTGTTCCTGTGGTGGGTGGAGCCAGCAGGCTCAGACGTGGGATGCTTCGCAGTTGTAAGATGGGGCTGCTGGCCTTGCAGACTGGAAGTGTTGGATGTATCTGGAACGTACCAACTTTTGAAGACGAGGTTAGGAACTGCAGCTACCATGTGGCCCAATGAAATAAGGCTGCCTGGAGTACTTACCAGAAAAGAGAACTAAGAAAACTGTGCCATTGCTCTTACCCAAAATGGTATGCTGTTTTATCAAGTCAGAGGATCTTAACACATGGTTGGTGGAGGAGAGTACCCTGTGTGCACCTGTGTGTCCACCTTTCTATTCATTTCTAGAGAAGTATGGCAGACTAGATACTCTGACTGACCCCTCTGCTAAAACCAACTAAAACTGCTATATAAAATATAGAAAACATTTTAAAGGAGTCAATGAGTTGGCAAAATAGTAAGAAATCCTCAAATGCCAAAAACTAAGTGAAAATGGGAACCCAGAGAAGAAAATAAAGTACTGAGGCTAGCTTTGGTTTTTATAGCTGTGCAGGGTGGATGCAAGTGACAGGGAATGAAGTGTAGTGTTTCCCCAGGGTGGTGAGCCTATCTCACCACCCCACCACATAACACTGGAATTCCAAGGGGTTAAATCTTTAGTATAAGAGTTAAATAAAAGTATGCCTTCAACACAGTCTCAAAGACTTTCTATTAAATTCTAAGGAATACCAAAAAAAAAAAAAAAAAACCAAACCCATTGCCATCAAGTCGATTCTGACTCATAGCGAACCTATAGGAATACAAGCTTACAAAAAAACAAAGAAAACACAAAAAACATAACGTTTACACACAGAAAGAAACTATCTTTTTTGGTTATGAGGGAGGGGAGGGGTAGGGAGGGAAAAACATTAACTAGACAACAGATAAGTGATAACTTTGGTGAAGGGTAAGACAATACACAATACTGGGGAAGTCAGCACAACTTGACCAAGGCAAAGTCATAGAAGATTCATAGACACATCTAAACT
>NW_004443949.1:2906876-2908526 GCF_000243295.1 Trichechus manatus latirostris | reverse complement strand
AAGAAGAAGAATAATAAAAAATAATGTCTTAATACCATTGCTCTTAAAAGAACAAAATACTTTCAAGAAGGACATAGTAAATTTGCCAGACTTATGGAAAACCCAGATGCTAGGTTCAGACAAGCAGCAGTACTTGCAGTTCTGCCACGGAGTGCAGCACAGAGTGATTTAAGCTCTGCAGTTGGCATTGTCTTCCACAGACCACTCAAAAGTCCACCCAGGTTAAAATTCTGGACCCCATGGGCTAGTGATGATATATGTGAAGTGCCTAAGGTATGCCTGCTGGACTTATGCAGCATGGTACACAAATGTGTTGCTTTCTTTCTTTCTCTCTCTCCCCCTCTCCGTCCCTTTCTGTCTCCCTCTCCCTCTCCCATTCTCTCTCTCTCTCAGACAGAGAGATGGCAAGCACAGGTAGAGAAGGAAAGAAATATTCTGAAAGAAATCCAGAAAACCTGCATCCATGTGGTCCAAATGAGGACTATGGAACTGAGGAGAGAAGCCAAACCTACTTGGATTATTGGTGTTGCTCGCTTACCTTGCTCCTTCTATCCTTCCCAACCCCTGGGAAGAGCCTGCCCCAACTCCTACCAGATACGTTGCTCCTCTTTATTTTCACATGGTATAAAGTATAGAGATTGAAGCCAAGGCTTTGAAGGCACACAACCAAAAGTTCAAAATTCTGAATATTTGCTCTTGAGCAAATGACTTAACCTCATTGTCTCCATTTTCATCTGTAAAATAGATAAACAATAGTGTCAGCATTATCCTGTTGTGATGATTAAATATACTAATGTACATAAAGCTCCTAGTTGAGTCACCTTTGGTATCAAGCTTAGTTACTAATACTGTGGATATTAATAAAAACCAGAACAACATCTAATTTCAATGTTTTCAGTTATTCAATGGAATTTTGGCCTGAACACAAAATAAACAGACCCAACCGTTGGTTTTCACAGAAAGTGTCTGGTTTGGCTTTATGCTTCAGCATATAATGATAGGTTGCACAGTGAGTAAGCTGCTCAGGCTGCTAACCAAAAGGTCAGAGGTTGGAACCCACCAGCTGCTCTGTGGGAGAAATATGTGGCAGGCTGCTTCTGTCAAGATTCCAGCCATGGAGACCCTATAGGGCAGTTCTACTCTGTTGTACAGGGTCGCTACGAGTGGGAATGGACTCCACAGCAACGGGCTTGAAGGCTATTAAAGGTTACTCTGCCCTTAGGCAGTCACTGAGGACTAGAACTTCGAGCTAACGCTGACTTTGGGCATAGTTGTTGAATAAAGTTCCACAGGAGCAAGGTTACAGTGAAGAGTCCCAATGTGAACATTTAGGAGGCTGATAAGAGATTCAAGTTATATAAAAGTGTTGGGGAAGGATCCAGCTAAACGGTGGATGGAAATAATCTCGAGGAATGATGGCGCACAGGGATGTCCGGGACCTGCTTGCCTCAGTGACGCCCGTCCGAGGGCAGTGCGCATGCTTGTGGCCTCACGCCACCACCTGGACCGCTGGCTGAAAGGCTTATTTAAAAAACATTTAAGCGAGGCAAGGTAGAAATATTGGCAGAGGAGATGAAAAACCTAAATTAGGTGGCTGAATCAGATGTGAAGGTGAACAGCATTTGAAATTGCTTTTTTTTAAAAAAAAAA
>NW_004443949.1:2900030-2900769 GCF_000243295.1 Trichechus manatus latirostris | reverse complement strand
AAATTAAAAATTTTCTCTCAAGACTATCCCAAAAGAATAGAGGTGCAGAAAATTCATGCTTGAAATTAAGCCTCTGAAAACATTTGGGAAAACACTGAGTTCTGCCTGTATGTTCAATGTTAGGGATTTTCACACGAGCTCACAGAGTCCTAAGGGCCCTCGGCCCCTTGCATCCTCTACCTCGAAGGATGTTGTTCCCAAGTGTGGATCTGTGCTCTCAGGATCCTCCACAGCTGCCGTTTGCTTTATCTGGGAGACATCCAATTCCTCCCTCAGAAGAGAACCGGGGTTTCATTTCCCCTTTGAGGTAGCATGT
This sequence comes from Trichechus manatus latirostris, assembly GCF_000243295.1. NCBI lineage: Eukaryota > Metazoa > Chordata > Mammalia > Sirenia > Trichechidae > Trichechus > Trichechus manatus. The sequence continues at coordinate 2,900,453 of NW_004443949.1, read as the reverse complement.
CCCAAATTATACCACCAAGGTCTTCAGCCCGTGAGGGGGTGTGGTTATTCTCCACAGGATCTGCAGGGAATGGGAAAGCTGAACAATAGTGTAAATGTAATTGAAATCCATGTGTTTCTAGATGAAGATGGCCCTCCACTCACAATGTTGGGATTGGATGCATTTAGGAAACCCAGAAAATCTTACATTGTCCAAAATTTGCCCCAAATTGTTGTTGTTTCTCACTCCTCTCCTCTTCCTCCCCCTTAGCTTGGCCCTATTTGGGATAGAAATCTCTGGGTCAGAAATTTTTTTTCTTTTTTTTTTAATTGTACTTTAGATAAAGGTTTACAGAACAAATGGTTTCTCATTAAACAGTTAGTATACATATTGTTTTATGACAATGGCTAACAAGCCCATGACATGTCAACACTCTCCCTTCTT
>NW_004443949.1:2887019-2897982 GCF_000243295.1 Trichechus manatus latirostris | reverse complement strand
CCGTTGCACCAAGAGGACTCCCTGTTTTTAGCGTGCAGCCAGGGTTACCAACTACCACTCTAAACCAAAACCAAACCCGTTGCGGTCAAGTTGGTGAAATTGTGCACTACAGATTAGTAAGTAAGCACAAGTAAGCCTGTGTGTACCTTGCTCATTGTGTAATCCATCCCAATAAGTATATGATATACTTATATAGCATAGCTCTTAAGATCTTGGCCTGTTTCATGACTGTGGTGAAATGAGTTCCTTTATGTGACCTTTTGCCTTGGTTCTTTGGAGAAACAGCTTGAGAGATTTTTTCCCCTATGCCCTGAGGAGTTACCTTTGCCTAGTTTTTTACCCCAGAGGATTTGTTACATTTCCTGAGTAAGCTGTAAACAACTGTGTTTGATACTTTTTGTCTGGCCCTGGGCTGCAGACTGCCCTGTGATTGGTATGCACCTTGCAGGGATTGGTCGATAAACTATGCAAATGAAGTATCTGTAGCCTACTGTGCAAATGAAGTGCCTTTGACCTACTGAGAGGTGATTGGTCAGTTCATGGCCTTGGTGGGAGGGCCATGCCTTGAAAATGACAAGCAGTTGTGAATATAAGCAGCCAACCCCATCGAGTTTTTTCAAGCAGAAAGATAGGAAGCCAGAAGAAGCAGAAAGAAGAAAGAAGAGAGAAGAAGCAGAGAGAGAGGAGGCAAGGAACCTCCTAAAAGAGCTGTAACATGGGTGAAGGGCTGTAACACTAGAAACAGCAAAGAGGCCCAGAAGGGACCCAGCAGCAGAGCTGGTGATGACAGACGGCAGAGCAAAAGGAGCCTGTCCTGAGGGGGCTGAGAAGAGGCCTGTCCTGAGGGGGCTGAGAGGAGGCCTGTCCTCAGGGGGCTGAGAGGAGGCCTGTGCTCAGGGGGCTGAGAGGAGGCCTGTCCTCAGGGGGCTGAGAGGAGGCCTGTCCTCAGGGGGCTGAGAGGAGGCCTGTGCTCAGGGGGCTGAGAGGAGGCCTGTGCTCAGGGGGCTGAGAGGAGGCCTGTGCTCAGGGGGCTGAGAGGAGGCCTGTCCTCAGGGGGCTGAGAGGAGGCCTGTCCTCAGGGGGCTGAGAGGAGGCCTGTCCTCAGGCGGCTGAGAGGCAGGCAGCACAGCTGAGAGTAGCTGAGAGAGTGATCCTGCACTGAAGAAAGGAGACTTTGCCTACATGATTACTGATCCTGAGTTGTGGCTTGTTGATCCTGATCTCAAGTTGTACCCTGTTACTTGCTTAATAAACCATTTAACTGTAAGTATGGTCTGGAGTTTTTTGTGGCCATTGCAATGGATTATCGAACCCAGCAGAAAAGTAGAGAGTGCCATGGGAGGGGTGGCTGATGTCAGAACTGACAAAAAGCTTAGAGAGTGGAAGTATGTCTAACCTCCACCTGATGGGAATCAGCTTTGGGCTGATCTTGGTCATTACCCCCCTGAAGGTGGACAGGTTCTGATACTACTGCCACTTTACAATGACACTCTGGTTATGTGAGCTGGTGAGGTTTGTTGGGGGTGGTTGTTGCTGTCTTGTACGGTCTTCTTAAGATGCTGATGGTTAACATTAAAATGGCCGTGTGAAATGGTTCTACAAATCAGATATCTCCCTTTGATCTCAGAAATTACATTCTTCCAAAATTTAATGAAGTCTGTCTTTTTTTCCTACCACATTTTAGTTTGATTTGGGGATTTGAGAACTATAAATCAAGCTTAACTGGCAGACTCTTTGGAGAAACAGTATGAAGTGGTTTTTAGGATGGAGAGTAGTAAAATAGGTGAACCAGAAGCTTTATCAGTTGGGCTCAAGCTGGTTAGACAACTTGCCTGCAGGGGTCACCAAACTATGGTCCACAGGCCTGGCCACGTATTTTTGTAGATAAAGTTTTAATGGAACACAGTCACGCTCATTTATTTAGGTGTTGTCTATTGCGACTTTCACACTACAGCAACAGCATTCAGTAGTCATAACTGAGACCATATGGCCTACAAAGCCTAAAATGTCACTCTCTGGCCTTTTACAGACAAAGTTTGCTGATTCCTGGTTTAGCCACCCAATAAACGAGACCAAGGTTGCGTGACCACTGGACATCTGGACCCATTTATTTACTTGGTTCCACGGACCAGTCTATTCCCCTAATCCCAACCAGACACCAAGCAGCTATGTGGTCATGCAGAGCCAGGAGGAGGAACCAAAACCAATCCATCTGCATTCTGGGAACAAGTGGCACAAAGAGAGCAATGTTTTTAGAGTAACAACATTCGTCTGTAAATTTGGTCAGAGCATCGTCTGAGCTTTTATCTAGAGTTTCCCTTCATAACTAACTGCATTTCAAAGTAATACTGCAAAAGGGATCAGTAAGAAAACCTTAATTTAAACACAGAAACACAATTCTATGCAAAGTGGAAAACAAGGATCGTTACTTAGAAAATGTGAAAGTAAACTAATTTGTTTAAGGAAAAACTACCTTACCAGGCTATTTCAAGCAAGAAATTCCTTCCTCGGGGAAAGTTTCAAGCACTTGGAACACAGGCATGAAGCCAATTTTAGATTATATAAAAGAGTTTCTAAAATAAAAGCATATGCTCTTTTCTATCTTTTCTTCTCACTGGGCCTTGGAGAAATCAAGAGTCGTATAAGATTGATCTCTGCTGAACCACTAATTGCCATGTGTCAGTAGCGTTTCCTACAAAAGGAGTTAAAAGAAGGGAAAAGGGAGAGAAGTAGGTAGAAAGTATCTCCTCACACTTGGGTTCTTGAAACTGGACTCTCCCTTGACTATTTCTAATACTTTTGAACTTAATTTTTTTTTCCTTTCATAAATCTTGTAGGTCCTTTCTCTCATTTTAATTTGGCTGTGGTGGAACAAATGGTAAGATCCCTTCTGTTTCTTCTAGTAGGCTCTTGTGAGGCCAGGAAGTTGGTCATTAGGGGGATCTAATGAGGCCCATGGATAGCAGCTGGATTGAACGGAAGTATAATAATTAGCAGTTGCCTAATCCCATCCAAGTGGTGTTTCTAAATCTGCAACGGTGCTAAATAGTGAAAGTTCCAAATGAGGGAAAAAACAAAGAGCAAGAGAAAGATACTAGCAGGCTTGGGTCTAACAGATTCTTCAAATTTTATTCTTGCTGTTTCATTTTGCAAGTTTTTTTTGTTTTGTTTTGTTTTTTGTCAAAATGGAAGATTTGAAGTCTTTGCATGATCTTTCAGTACATAAATGTTTGTTGCCAGGTCATTCTCTCTTCCATGTGGCTGGTTCAGCTGTTGGTCTCTGGCAGGAGGATACCAAAATGTGGGCAATCCTGCCTTCAGAGCAGAGCTTGAAATGTATGGCTTAAAAAAAGGATGGCTTGATAGAAACGATGATGCCCTTATGTCACATCGTTGCAAGAGGTAGACTATTTCTTCAAAGGTTTTTTTTTTTTTTTTTTTTTTTTAATGCCCTGGAACTTTTTATGAATAGAATCAGTTTGGTGGTTTTGCCTGGATTGACCAGTAATGCATTTTGCTGTGAGTGAATTTGATGTCGAGAGATTGCAAGAGAAGTAACAGATGTGACGATGCCTGTTTACAAGAAAGACACTTTCTCTCTGGCCACTACACGTGAGTTATGAGAGAGGTTAACATTTTCTTTTCTCTCTATGTTTACATGAAGTTTCTGGAAATCATTGCGAGGATTCTGAACCTGACAAGATTTTCCCAGGGGCAACAGATGAGGGATTTAGGGATGAAATTGGTCTGTGCATGAGGGATGAAAAAGGATTCCAGGCTCTTCATATGCTTTATGAATTAATATCTGTATGCATTACCCTGTTAATATAGCACTAAGGCAAGAAGGCTTATCAGCTACTGAAATTAGCTGTAAAATACTTAGGGGCCTCCCTTGATTTTTTCTCACTATATCCTTCTTCCGCTTTATTTCTGACATTCAAGTTTCAGGTAATAATAGTTTCTTGACTCATTTCTTGCCTTTTTCCAGGTTTTGTATTAGATGCAGTCATGACCATAAATCTCATTAAGTCCAGGGCTGTGCAGCGTCTTGCTGTCGCAGCCCGAGTACATAGTCCGCATTTGTGGGTACTGAGCTCTAATCCAGGATTCGGAGGCTGTCCTAACAATCGCGGCTTGAGAAGTCTGAGGGTTTTCCCTTTTCGTCAAACCACATAGAACTAGTTTTAGAGTCTAGAAAATTCCTGTCCCTTCTTGGTGAATCCCAAAAAGAAGCCAATGAATTAGCCTGATTCAGTTCACTTCTCGCGTTCTGAGAAGTTGTGGCCAATAATAATAAATGAAATGTGTAAGGTGTTTTGATGTTTGCCATGCACTTTGACTGATCTTAGTTAATCCTTAGTAACCCTCTGAGTGATGTATTATCGTCTCTATTTTACTAATCAGGAAACTGAAGTCCACAGGAGCTAAGTACGTTTTCCTGGAATTTCACAGCTAGATAGCAGAGGTGGGATGCAAATTTCGGTCCTCTGACTCCAAATATCTTTCTACTGCAACAGGCTGCCAGTGTGGGGACCTTAAATGAAGATAGCCAGGGACATGGGGGTCTAGGTTGTGATTAAGAACACTGTGTAACTGCAGAGAGGGAGGAACAGAAAGTGTCAGAATGTGGGAAAACAGAAGGCAGTGTTCAGGAAGCAGAGAAATAGAGAGAAAAGCCATTTAAAAAAAAAGATGAAGTCATGACTTTGAGTCAAGTCACTTAGAGAAGAGCTCGCCCTCTTGCCTGCTGCCTTGTATTTCCCACATTGTCTTTGGGAAGATTTAGAAAGATTGGTGGGAAGTAAGAAGGCATAAGGCCCCTGGCGGTGCGATGGTTAAGAACTCGGCTGTTAACCAAAAGGTTGGCAGTTCAAACCCACCCAGTGGCTCCCCTCAGGAAACAAAGACCTGGTGATCTGCTCCCATGAAGATTCCAAACCAAAAAAACCATTGACACTGAGTTGATTCTGACTCATAGTGACCCTGTAGGACAGAGTAGATAGAACTGCCCCCAAGGGTTTCCAAGGCTGTAAATCTTTATGGAAGCAGACTGCCACATCTTTCTCCAGCAGAGCAGCTGGTGGGTTCAAACTGCCAACCTTTTGGTTAGCAGCCGAGTGCTTTAACTAAGGCTCCACCAGGGCTCCTCAACGGAGTCCAGGCATCAGTATGTATTTTTAAAGCATTTCATGAAATTGTAATATGAAATCAAGATTGAAGACCACTGTCCTATATTCTAATTTATTTTTAATTGTTGTTGAGTCAATTCCAACTCCTGGCAAGTTATGTGTGTCAGAGTAGAACTGTGCTTCCTAGGGTTTTCAATGGCTGATTTTTCAGAAGTAGATTGCCAGGCCTTTCTTCCGAGGCACCTCTAGGTGGACTCCAACCTCCAACCTTTCAGGTTGCAGCCAAGCACGTTAACCATTTGCACCACCCAGAGACATCATGTTCTAAAATAGTGGTTCTCAAAATACAGTCCATGGACAGCAATCAGAATCACCTGGGAACTTGTTAAAAATGTAAATTCCTACTGCATCCAAAACTCAGGGAATGGGGCCCAGGAATCCGTATTTTAATAGTCCTTCAGGTGATTCAGAAGCACATTCAAGTTTGAGAACCACAGGTCTAGGGCCTAGAGAATATCCACTCGGCCCCATAGGCCACACCTGAAAATTCCTTATTAGTAAATCAGACATAATGTTGTAGAGCCGGCCCTGGACCTAGCATCAAAAACCAGCTTCAGCTTCAAGTCCTCTCTCTGCCCTTTGCTGTATCTCTCTGAGCTGCAGAGAAATAATCTGTAAAAAGAGTAACATTAACATTTATACTCATGTGGTGCTTACGGTGATTAAGTGATTAAATGTATATGAGAGCAGTAAAGAAACTAATAAGCATTGTACAAATGTAACCATTTACTACTATTGTAATGCAATAGAAGGGTGTGCAGCTACTGTCCATGGGCGTGGTCCATAGTTCTTGGTCCGGGAGGCTGCTGTGGCCCTATGGACCACTGCTGAGAATAATCCAGAAGCATACAGAAGAGTGTTGTCTTCCCATGCCAAAAAGCATGATGGTTCTGCTCTCTGCACTGGAACAAAGCTGTAAAGAGAGAAGAGCAGGATCAGACAAGGCACCTGTATGGACACAGAAATGGGTGGACACTGCCATATGAAACAGGAGAAAGCTGTTAGAATTGAGTCTGGTAGGCTGTGTTGAAAGTTCATAAACCCTTGTATAGAGTGGACAGAATGAACAATGAATCCTCTGGAGATATTTCTCCAGGAATCTAAGAACCACACTGGGCAGTACACCTTGACACACATTACCTGTCAAAAAGTAGTGCGAGTTACAATCATAAATGTATTTGAAAGAAAGATCTAGATACATTTATGGATAACATATGTAATTTGTTCCTAAGACAAACTAACAGAGCCCTGGTGGCACAGTGGTTAAGAGCTTGGCTGCTAACCAAAAGGTTGCAGTTCGAATCCACCAGCTGCTCCTTGGAAACCCTATGGGGCAGTTATACTCTGTCCTATGGGGTTGCTGTGAGTTGAAATCAACTCGACAGCAACAGATTTGGTTTTTTGGTTTTAAGACAAACAAGGATGCTTTGGAGGCAAATTTATAGTTCTTTTGGTTTGATATCTAAAAGGATAAATATTTGGCATAAAATATCCCTTAGAACTGCTTTTAGTATACAGTGTACTACGAGAACCAGTATCTAGCACAATGTAGTGGTTCTTGAGTTTGTGTGAGGTCTAAGCTAAGAAACAACTCAGGATGTCTGCTGTTTTATACCTACGTGGATTTGAAGACCCTCAGGAATCAGTCTACGCTCCGCATAGAGCCTAGTGTCATTGTCTGAACTTCAGGGAAAACATCCAGGCCAACATCACCACCACCTGTCCAAATCCCCTCCGCTGTCTTCCCGTCTTGCCAAAAGACCCTACTCTCTTCAATGTTGCAATTCTTTTTTCCTTCTCTTCTGGGTCATTCGCGACATAAAGTGTGGAGAGAGAAGAGTGAAAAAAGCTTTGTCAGTCTTTCCTTGGACAGAGGCCCAGGAAGTGTTATTTGGACATTTTCCTATGCAGATTATCTATTTGTTTTTATTAGCAAAATGCCCCGAAAAGCGTTTTGCTGGTAGATGCTGGGAAAAGTTCAAGTGAGTTAAAATTAGACATGATACAGCAAAACTGCAGGTATAACCCTTGGAATCGAGTGAGGGAGGATCGCCTATTATTCAACTTCTAGCCTTTGCTGAAATTTCTTTGTCCCAAAGGATCAGTTCAGGCTGCTTTTCTCAGCGCTGCGTAACTGCCTGAGTACACAGATCTGTTGAAATATGAACCGAGCCGGGTGTGAACTAGCTCAAAATATGCTGATTTCCAGATGTTCGTGGAGTCTCTGAAACACTGATTGCCCCCAAAGACCATCCCGAGTCGGTGGATGCCAGTGATTACCCATATTTCTTTCCAATGATCAAGGCAATAATTTTAAAACCCCGTAGTCTTTCTCATGAGCCTCTGTCTGGGTCTTGTCTAGGTCATGTATCACTTCTCAGTAGGAAAATTGCAGCGTCTCGCCGGATTGGGCTGTAAAATATCTCCGCATTGATGCTGATTTTGTGATTTGTTGCTCTTCCCAGGATGGAAAACCTTTCAGAAATACGAGTGAAGGGTTGGTGTTTTATATCGTGACCTTCCATGAAGGAAAGGTCATGGAATATCTCCTTTCTCTGAAAGAAATATGAGGAAAACGAGGAGAGCAAACATGTGAATCAAAAATCCCAAAGCAATGAATCCGAGTTTACAGAAGAAAAAACAATCGTTTGTAAAGCACGCTTAGAACTGATATTATTATTGCATTCTAAAATCTCATTGACTTGAGGATTAAAAAAGAAATCTGGAAGGTAAATAAATAATTAAGACCACAAATGCTAAAAGTTCTGGGGGTTCCTTTGAATCAGTTCATCTGATAGCTGGGTCAACGAAAGGCTTATAGAAACCGTTATAAAGGGCAGTCCTGCCCCGGTTTACCGAAGGGAGTTAAACATCTGCCTCTAGAAAGGTAGTACAAGGGGCAAGGGGAAGGAGTCTCTATGTGTCTGTCAGCTTCCAGCTTGTTCAGAGACAAATTCGTGGCCACCTACGTCACTATATCCTGAGCCTGTGGACCCACGCACTTCCTTGCCGTTTTTTACAAGGAGAAGTATGTCAAAATTCTCCAGTTACAAGGCAGAAAGGAAAAGGACTCTGAGGTTAGTTCCTATGACTCCAGTGTTCGCTCCAACCCATACAGGAAGTGATCTTAATGTCTCCAGGTCTTAACTTTCTCATCTGTAAAATGCAGTTCATAGTATTTGATGAGGATTTAACACAGAAAGTCCTCAGAACAGAGCCACCACTCTTTCCCGAAGCTCTTGATACACGCTGTGACCCTTGATGTCGTAAGCATGGACAAAAGTGATTCATGTGCCTTTAACGTTTCCAGCTCAGATTACTGCTACTGTGCCCCTGTATTTCCTTTGCATTGCGATGGATTCTTTTCATGCCACCATAGAGCATTGTAATTGAGTTCTTCGTTAGCAGTGATTATTTTAAAAAATAATAATAAAGAAGATACTTAGCTAGTAAATTTTTCTCCCTTTGGGGTCAGGAATGTGTGAGGTACTCGTAGCCTCCACAGGAGACAATTTCACCCCGAGATTCCTAATCTGGCTCTGGGTGTCGCTGGAGAGTTTAGGGGAACCTGCAGCAGAAACGAGAGCATTGGTTGTTCAATGGCAGATTTCTCACCTTCCGTGCAGAGATTCACTGCCAACCGACTTCACGTGCAATCCCCACCCTTCTGTCAGTGAAGGCTTTTGTATTGCTATGATGCTCAACAGCTTTCAACAGAGCTCCCCAACTAAGATGGACTAGGAAGAAAGGTCTGGTGATCTACTTCTGAAAATCAGCCAACGAAAACCCTATGGATCACAATGAATGGTCCCATCCCCAAATGATCGTGTGGATGGCACAGGACTGGGCAGAGTTTCATTCTGTTGGGCATGGGGTCGCCATGAGTATGGGGCTGACTTGATGGCAATTAACAGCAGCAACACAAGCAGTACACAATGCAAAACGAGAGAACCAACTCTGCCCTGGAACAGAGTTAACCAAGCAGCTTCCTGTCTCCTTCCCTGTACTTCAGGTGACTTTCTTTTAATCCAACACCTCACACCTGCAGAGACTTGCTGGGTCTACTTGAGTCAGCTTTTAGCCAGACTTTTGGTCTTTGTCTTGTTTATTTTTGTTTTTTTCCCTAAATTTTATTTATTTTGTTGTTGTTGTTGAGAATATATACATATAAAACATATACCAATTCAGTAGTTTCCACATGTACAATTTAGCGACATTGATTACATTCTTCAAGAGTTCGAACCATTCTCACTCTCCTTTTCTGATTTGTTCCTCCCCCATTAGCATAAACTCACTGCCCCCTATTGGATCTACCTTATTGGATCTACCAGAGTCAGCTTTTAGCCAGACTCTTTGTCCTGGGTTTTTGTTTTTGTTTGTTTGTTTTACCAAGCATATCCCATTGCTTCCAAGCTCTCCATGGTGATGTCACTGAATCCTACCTAGCACAGCAATGTGCTCTGAGGAACACATGAGGGTATAGTTGTTCTTTAGTGAGAACTGATAATGTGCCTGTATTTATTAATTCAATAACAACCCTAAATTTTACAGATAAGGAAATACAATCAAAGAGTGGCCGGGAGACATTTCACCACTTTTAGAAGTCTGCTAGTAAAACCATGTAGAATGCCTCCAGGAGAGACAAGCCATGAATTCATTTCCGTATCACACACATGAAACTCATTTAGGAATTGAGTCACGGTGGGAGACTGCTGATGTTTTGGAAATGTTTTGACCCTAATATTTCGGTGGTTAACCTTTGGTCTTTTCATTGCCCTTAGCTGGAGAAAGGAGTGAGATCATGATCTCCACTCTGAAATGAGGCACTGGGCTCTAACCACTGACCCAGCCAAGCAAATCTTGCATTGTCGGTTATTAAATGCTGTTACCATAGGCACAGTGTGAAAGAGTATTACTTTGGGAGCTTTCTCTCCAAATCAGTCCCTTCCTAACACTTGCTGTCATTCTGATTTCCATGTCATTCTACGGAACTTACCCTTTGACTACCCACTTGGGGACCGTGGCCATCATTTGGGGCTACAACCTCAGGAAATTTACTGCTAAGGGAAAAGTCAGTTGAATGTGAATATTTTACAGCTTAGGTTTACATGTATTGGAACTCTGAGAAGAGGAAACCAAGAAAGGAGATCAAAAGGGTGAAAAAGTGATGACCTTTGTAGGTCAAAGTAGTGAAATAAAAGTGCGCTGAAATGGAATGAAACTTTTGCTCTAGACTTTCTTAAGAAGAGAGGTCTGTGGAAACTGAAATCTGCATAATTTCTAAATTTACAAAACCCGAAGATACAAATTGTGAGAAAAATCGTCATTTCTCCTTAAGATGACACCAAGCCAATATTTTATAGCTATCATAAAGGTAAACAACTGGTTAAATGGCAGTTGGGGAGGGTAGTGGGGTTAAACAATAATGGGAGGAAACCTACAAGTCATAGGCTATGGTTTATCCACAGGGACAGATCACTCAATAAGCAAGATATGCACGGGCTTACTTGTGCTTACTTACTAATCTGTAGTGCACACAAAGAAGATGTAGAGTGAAACCCATGTGAAACTGTGCGGTACAGATTAGTAAATAAACACAGTTAAGCCCGTGCACACCTTGCTTATTGTAAACTTGTTCATACCTTGTTTACTGGTTAATCCACCCCAGCTCAGAGCAATTGCAGGATCTAGAATTATGAGGAAATTATTTTAATTGTAATGTATTCACATACTTGCTGCTAGAAAATAACAGGAAAAAATTTTATTATTTTACA
>NW_004443949.1:2868499-2886077 GCF_000243295.1 Trichechus manatus latirostris | reverse complement strand
TGATTCCCAGTATTGTGTGGTTGTCCTCCATTTTGTGACTGTAATTTTACGTTAAAGAGGACTCTGGTGGGATTGTAACAGCCTTACTAAGGTCACATCCATGATCCAATGTAAGGGGAGTTTCCCTAGGGTGTGGCCTGTACCACCTTTTATCTTACAAGAGATTAAAGGAAAGGGAAGCAAGCAGAGTTGGGGACCTTATACCACCAAGAAAGCAGTACCGGGAGCAGAGCACGTCCTTTGGACCCGGGGTTCCTGCACAGAGAAGCTCCTGGTCCAGGGGAGGATTGGTGAGAAGGACCTTCCTCTAGAGCCAATAGAGAGAGAAAGCCTTCCCCTGGAGCTGATGCCCTGAATTTGGACTTTTAGCCTACTAGACTGTGAGCAAATAAATTTCTCTTGTTAAAGGCATCTGCTTGTACTTCTGTTACAGCAGCACTAGATGACTAAGACAGGCATAGATAAAGAGGGTGTCTGGGGAGGTAGCCAGACAAAGCAAAGAATGAGACGGGGAGAGTGACACAAGAGGAGTCAAAGATGAGTGAAATGTGCTCCTAAGAACGTCGAGGACAGAAGAACAGAAGCAGGAATCACAGAAAAACAAACAAGCTTGGGGAGGGAGGGATAGAAATGATGGGTCAGTTTGAGATGGCCAGAAATCATGGTTCTCAGGCCAGGCCTCAGAAGAAATGCCTGAACCAGAGTTATGAATGTCACCTCCAGCCACACACATATACCAGTGGAAGTGAGAGGAGTGGGTGAGATAGCAAAGGGGCTGTGTATTCATAGGAGACCAAAGTCAGAGTCCCAGTGAAGAAGAGAAACTGAGAAGGGATGATCAGAGAGAAAAGCTGAGATCCAGGAGTATACAGTGTTACTGAAGCCAAAGGTGAAGAACCTGCCCCAAAGGAAGGTCTTGACTCTCCCAACCAGAGGTAGAGCAGCATAGGAGCCGAGAGGAGGGGCAGGACTGGGTGGCCAGGGAGAACTCCAAGGAAGCTGACCAGCCTCAGGTCTCCTTTCATGGACTCAGTCGTTCCAAGTCATGATTTTGCTCCCTCCTTTAGTATGCTTAGTTCTGAATATAAGCCTAAGAACAAGGGCTTCCAACCGCGTTCGTTCCTCTGCTGAGAATTTACATTTCCACCCCAGATATACTGAATCAAAACCTACATTTTACAAGATCCCCAGGTGATTCTTATGTATAATAAATTCTGAGAACCCCTGCTGTACTGGTGGTTAGGGTTAGTCCCTAATCGGCAGCGTTATCATCGTGTCGGAACTTGTTAGAAATGCAAATTCTCAGCAGGGGTTTGAACTGGAACAAACGTGTTCAAAGGCCTGCTTAGAACCCCCTCAAGTGATCTGTTCACATGGTATCAGCCTCACATCAGACACATCAACTTAAATCAGGATTACTAATCCCCTACGGGATATGGAGCTGGCTTGTTAGGGCAACTCCTCAGAACAACGTACAAACCAATCAAGAAAAATACATCCTCCAATGACCAAAGAATCAGAAATTAAAAAATAAAACCCCAGAGGAAAGTCGTGGAGCTAGGTCAAGAGATCATTCCACTCCCACGGCTATGTTCCAGGGAATTAAAAGACTGAAATTCTAGAGGCATCACACAACCGTTTTGGGAGTTCCTCTTTCTTTAAAAAGATTGTAATATATACACACGTATACATCGTATGCATGTGTAAATACGGAGATTGCTATGTATACAGAGCCAAAGAGTAATTTTATGTAAATAGAAGACTTTTTACAATGCTGTTGTACTTAAATTGAACCATTGTATAAGATTTTCCTCTTAAGTTTCAATTACAAATATTAACAGTTTAATAAAGTAAGGGAAAGAAGGCTCTGGTTTCTTTTTGTTCACAATGAAAAATGAGAAGAGGATTACCAAGCAGGCAAATATTTGCTACAGGAGAACATTTAATACATGTCTATTGAAAAGGATTTTCATATACACTACACCCCTTGCTAACATAACTAAGTACTATTTAAAGGGATGCCTCTGGCCTCAATATTCATAAACATTTGAAAGACGGTGGGAAAAATACAACACTGATTTATCTTCTGTTGTTACCGCTTGCTTATTTGGTAATCATTTGTAAAATAGTGGGAAAAATCTTTTCCAAAGGCACAGGTTTTCTTTATTCAATGACTAAATAATAGCAAATGGCTCATATTTATTGAATATTTGCTCTCTGCCAGGTCCTTCAGTGCTAATAGGTATTATTATTATTAACCCCACTGTGTAAATGAGGAAACGCATCTGAAGGCTCCTTCTCAACTCAGGCCAACCATAGTTTCCATTAGCCTATTAGCTTATTTCCTAATGACGTTCTAAATGCCATGTTAAAAATTTTTGCCATGTTTAATGATTTATATATATATATTTTTTAATATCTTACTGTGTTTTTGGTGAAAGTTTACACAGGCAATTAGGTTTTCATTTAACAATTTCTGTACATATTGTTCAGTGACATTGGTTACACTCTTCACAATACATCAGCATTCTCATTATTTCCATTTTGGTTGTTCTGCTTCCATTAAACTAGCTTCCCTGTCCCCCCTTGCCTTCTCATCTTTGGTCTCGTGTTTATTATTCAGCTACTTCTAGATAATTATTTTGAGGAGCACAGTACTCACAGGTGATATAACTTATTTTATGGGCCAATCTGTCATTTGGCTGAAAGGTGACCTCTGGGAGTGGTTTGAATTCCAAGTTTAAAGAGTATCTCAGAGTGATAGTCTTGAGGGTTTGTCTAGTCTCTACCTGTCTAGTAAGTCTGGCCTTTTTGCTAAATGATATATTATTGAGTGGAAGCTTAAATTTTTGTTGGATTCAGTCTGATATCTTCAAACAAAATGGCAGCTGGTTTTAAAAATTCAAACGAAAATACATTTTAATTTGAATAGATCTTGAACCAATTTGAAAAAATGGGTAAGGATTACAAATGATATATGAGTTCCCTGAGTAAGGTCTCAGTTCACAGAGCTGCAATTAATGGATGGTATTAATAATGAGTTAGTATTGCCAGTGGAAATCATTTTATGCATATCATGCAACTGAGTCAAAGGTAAGTAAGTTATCCAAGTGTAGAAAAATACCTGGAAATTAATAGCAAGGCACTGATAATTTTGAGGAGGTCCGTGGGTGTTGCAAATGGTTTACACTCTATTACTAACCTAAAAGGTTGATGGTTCAAACCCATCCAGCAGTGCCACAGAAGAAAAGCCTGGCAATCTGATTCTGTAAAGATTACAGCCAAGAAAATCCTATGGAGCAGTTCTACTCTGTAACACATGGGGTTGCCATGAGTCGGAATGCACTCGACGACAATGGGTTTGGTTTTGGAAAGTGGCACCATAAAATAGTGTTTCTCAAAGTGTGGTCCCCAGGTCGCCTACATCATAATCAATCTAATACTGTTAAAACGCAGATTACGGGCCCTCACAGACATTATGAGTCAGAATCTGCTTTTTCTATATGCATTCTTTTTCTCAGATAGATAAACACATTGTCCTGAAGTATGAAAGAGCACGTTGAGTAATGTGTATTTATTTGGTTATGGTAGTTGAAAATATACTTTCTTGTGGTTTAATATGGAGCCTTGGTAGCGCAGTGGTTAAGGGCTCCACTGCTAACCAAAAAGCCAGCAGTTCGAATCCACCAGCCACTCCTTTGAAACCCTATGGGGCAGTTCTACTCCGTCCTATAGAGTCACTACGAGTTGGAATCGATTCGAGGGCAACGGGTTTGGTTTACAGCTGAGTTAGTACAAGACCCAAAGCTAAGAATCGGGGTCATGGAGAAGTTCTTACTTCTCCATCTATGGCTCTCTTTGCCGCTCCTTCTATTCTCCCCTTCTGTGTGCAGACCTTGATCAGGGTCACCTCTGCCTCCTCGGTGCATTACCCTTCTGGGTCTCCCGAGTGGCTGTTCCCATAAACACTCTCCCAGCCAGCTCTCTGTTCAGTAGTTGAGGAGCAGCTGTCTGCGTTTGGGGTTGATTTTGCCTGCCTCTCTCACAGCAGAGATTTGAGGGATTTCATAATTCACTGATTGGCCAATGTCACCCTGAAGTATGAGGTTTTTAAAAATTAAACTTGAAAACATATCTGAGAATCCCATGCTCTGCCAGAACTGATGAAAAGTGGGAAACGCTGAGAATAAAGTAGCGCAGAAGTGATACTTGTCATTTTTCGCCGGATTACATTTCCCCTGTGTCGCAGTGCACCCTGAGACCATCGCTTATAGGGCAGGCCGAGTGAAGGTCATTTTGGCTTTTATTGATTGCACGGCTCTGGCATTACTCGTAAGGATTTACAGTATTTAACCCACCAGGAGAAGCCATGAACTATAAGGGGCTTCCCGTTTACCAGGAGAGCGTGCTAATTTCTATGTGACACCAGCTACTTGGGCCCCTTCGCAGCTGTCTAATGAAAGCCTGCAACCACTGCCCCCCTCAAAGGAACGGGGTCTCTGGCTTCACGGCGCTGGCTCCAAACCAGCACAAGGGTGTTTGGTTTACTAAGTAGGGTCAGCCAGATATGGTGAGATATGAAAAACCAGGTTAGTAGACTCATGCCGTTCATTTTATCTGTCAGCATCCTCCATGACCAGAACTGGGAGTGAGAAAATGAAAGCTGAAGAGCACGAAATAAGGAAAACAGAAAATTAAGGACGGGATTTGGCGACTTGGGCGGTGTTCTCGCGTGTGTTACTCCGGGCCTGGGCGGCAGCAGAGGTTTGGGATCCGTTTGCCAAGAATAAGTGAACAGATGAACTCTGAGGGTTTGTTTTTAACTAAAGCTTTGCATCATTATTATTTTAACTGAAAACTTGTCATTCTCAGAATAGAATTAAGGACATTTTAAATAGGTGACTAGTGTTTCTCGATGGTGTTCTTACAACTGGATATGAACCCAGGACCAGAAAGGAGCCTGAGGCAAGGGGAGAAATCCAGAATATTGATCTTGTCTTTATTTAAAATTTTGGTATTTTATTCATCATCGAATTTTTTTGTATTCATTTTGATGTTTTAACACGTTTCGTTGGACTGTTATTTACCTTGATTGCTGAGGTTTCTGACGTCTTACGTTTTTCACGCCAAGCAAGTACCTCCCTCGTCTCACCCTGGGCGGGTCCTGGGTGAAATCTCCAGAAATTTTAAAACGTTTCTGTTAAGAGGAGGATGTGAACATTCAGGTCTTGTTAACAGTGAGTTTTGAAGGAAAGGTCCCTCTGACCCAGGGGAGGCGTGTCACGTGTGAACCTGAAATAAAACGAGAATCTCTGTGAAGCTGCCTTCGCGACACTAGGGGAATAGTTTTCTATTCACAGACTTTCCTTCTTCTGGAATCTTTGAATTTGAAAGTTTACTGCAGTTATTAAGGCCGCTTTGTCAGTTGATGCATACCAAATCTGACCATCCTAAAACTTCACGCCTCTGGTAAGTGTGCTCTTTGTGACTGTTCATCGCCCCCAAATGAGTCAAGTCGATGTCTGCAGAGATGATCAGAGCAATGAACCGAATCCCTTCCCAGGAATACCTCCTCCTCCCACTAACACGGGGCATTTACGGTGTGTACGCTATTTTTAGCATTTGGTCATTTACACTCTCAAGAACATTTATTTAACCCTTTGCTTTGTCTCTGATATGCAACTATTACTCCATGAAGAAAAGAATTATGCTTTTTTAAAAAAAAATACTATATAATGGAAGCACATGGTACATATTCAGTATATTCTGAATAAATGCATGAATTAACTGTAAATTCTTTTGCTTTAGTGCTTTAGTGCTTTAGTTTTTCTCTTTGATTGAATTAAATTTGTTCCCATTTGATTCTAAGTTCTCAGAACATTCCAAGAAATTTCCTTTTTTGGAAAAACATGGGCTCCTAGCAGTCAAGCAGGGCTGGGATATGAAATGAAAATATTCTTAAGTTAGCAGAAGTATTAAAAAATTTACATTTATAAAAAGAATATATTAACTGGTCTATATTTATAGAAAAATGTTTGGAGTAGAATAATAAAATTCTCTCTGTTTCTCAGTATAGACTTTGCTACTCAGAAGCACTTAATAAAATTATTCCAAGTCTGTCAGCCTGTAATTTTTGAGAAGGCACCTTCAGGTCAATCCTTCCCATCTTTCGTAACCTGCCATCTCCTGCATGTAGGAAAGATGAATATGAAACAACTGTCCTGAAAGCTTCTCTGGTTTTCAGGTATAACTTCTCAGCATTATATCTATAGTAGTAAGATTCCTTTTCCTACTAGTATCTAATACAGGGTCATGCTTCCTACTTTAACAAAACTGAAATTTTAAAAAATATGATTTTTTTGTGGGGGGAGGGAGTCATACTCGCTTTGCAAAAGAATTTAATTTAAATAGCACACTCCTGCTGAGCCCTTAAAATATGATTCAGTTTACCAAAGTGTCACTGGTGCATCGCAGAGAACATCCTGTCCATCTACTTTTATTTAGGGCTTCTCAGTTTCTGCACTTTGATAGAACATGGCTATGGAAAAGCTATTGTCCTTATCTAAAAGGGAAATAATACTATGTATGTGCTTGATGGAGCCCTGGTGGCACAGTGGTTAAGAACTAAGGCTGCTGACCAAAATGTTGGCAGTTCAAATCCACCAGCCACTCCTTGGAAACCCTATGGGGCAGTTCTACTCTGTCCTATAGGGTCGCTATGAGTCGGAGTTGACTTGACCACAATGTGTTTGGTGTTTGGTTTTGGTTTATGTGTTTGATGGGAGCCCTGGTGGTGCAGTGGTTAAGCGCTTGGCTGCTAACCTAAAGACTGGCGGTTCGAACCCAGCAGCTGCTCTGAGGCAGAGAGATGTGGCAGTCTGCTTCCGTAAAGATTATGGTCTTGGAAACCCTGTGAGGCAGTTCTACTCTGTCCTAATGGGTCACTATGATTGGGAATTGACTCAGCGGCAGTGAGTTTGATTTTCCTGTTTTTAATGGGCTTGATGAGAAACACACGTGTCTAATTAAGGTTGCTATGGGTTTACATTGACCCAGCTCTGGGGATCAACTCCAACCAAACCAAACCCACTGCTGTCGAGTCGATTTCAACTCACAGAGACCCCATAGGGTTTCCAAGGCTATAAATCTCTACAGAAGCAGACTGCCACATCTTGCTCCCTCAGAGCAGCTAGTGGTTTCAAACTGCTGACCTTTCAGTTCGCAGTCGATTGCCTCCAGGGCTTCTTCTGGGGATCAAGAGGTGCTGAGAAAGCTATCCAACAGTCTTGAGAACACCAACCCTTCAGGACGGGTCCCTGATTGCATGTGACAGGCTATTATTATTATTGCTGAAGGGCACTTTTTAATGTGCAGTTTGTGGGTGGGGTACAAGGCCTTAATCTCATCATATGTTGAATATTGCACTATGTAAGATTCCTCTGATAAAAATCAGTATATGGTTCTGTCACCTCTATGTGGTAAAAGTGTTTAACTTGACCCAAAGAATTTGGTCTTTGTCCTTGGTTCCTGAGAGATAACCTTTCCCCAGCGACTGAAGTATCTTTGATGAGGCCTCCAGATGAACACCTGAGGGTTTATGCAAATGAGGGACTCAGGTGGGGAGTGGCTAGGCCACCTCATGAGATCCAGCCCAGCCTCAGAGGATGTGGGTTGATTCTATCAATCATGCCTGCTTAATGAGACCTCAATAAAAGCTCTGGACATGGAAGCTCCACGGGCTTCCTGGTTGGTAAAATACATCAATCAATGCACACTGATGCACATTGATAACTTGAAGGGTAATGTGTCCCTTTTGAGGACATGGAAGCTTCACATTGGAAACCCTCTCAGGCTTTCACCCTGTGAATTTCTTCATCTGTATCCCTTTTGCTATAATAAAACTGTAATTGTAAGTATAGAACTTTCTGTGAATTCTGTGAGTTGTTTTAGTGAATTATCGAACCCAAAGGAGTAGAAGGAGACAGCAGGTCAGAAGTGAGGAGGGCTGAGGACCTCTGAGCTTACAGCTAGTATCCTGAGGGGAGAGAGGGAACCCTCGAATTTGTAGCCAGTAGGTCAGAAGTGAGGGTGTCGTGGTCAGCAGGTGTCTGAGGTCTTGGGGAGACTTGGCAATCTGGAGGACTGGGTCCTTTAACATGTGAGATCTGACCGAGCTCCGGGTGGCTGGGGTCAGAGGAAGAAGTTCTGCATGCGCAGCTGGTGACAGAACAGAAGTGGTGCAGAACTGGTAATAGATTGCAGTTTATCTTTACAATTTGGTGGCAGAAAAGTGCGATTTGACTTTTCCAAATACCTCCCATTCACATGGATAGATGTTCTGCAGCTTCACTTCTAACAAGAATGACAGAATAGAGATATCAACTATAGGTGGGGAGGGTGGGATGGATTAGCAACTGTAACGGAAGGCTGAGGAAGAGCATTTTCACTGTTACTTACTGAAAAACCAAAAATGAAGAGCGCTTTCCTTGCAAGTAGGAAACACGAAACATCAACTGTTCAGGAAGGAACTGTAAACTTTGTCTCTCACCACTCAACATCCTACATTGTCAACTGGTTCATTATTTCTCACGTCAGCTTCTTTACTCGTAGCATAATACTGACAGAGGTGAACAAAAAGAAGCATAATAAGTATAATTTTCCTTTTTTCCTCTTGAATACCCAGTTTATTTACATTTCATTTTGTTCATTGTCGGTGAGCTCAGAAAAGTGGGGGGTGATGGTATGCTTGAGCTTTTCGAAGGAGCTATTACAGGAGTTTCCAAAACACTGCCTCTGCACTTTTGTGTGGATCACAGCCTCTTGTTTTCTTCCCATACACATAATGGCCTTTAGAGAGTCCTGCTGTTTTTTGATTGGGAATAAATTAAGTGATCAAGGCCAAAGCCTCTGAAACTGCATGTCAGAGAGATCAAAATGAAACAACTGTCCCGAAACCTTCTCCAGTTTTCAAATCTAACTTCTCGGATTCTCAGCATTATTTGCTTTGATGGAGTATGACATTCTTGACAGATTTTTGATCAGCATATTCTGCTTTCAGAATTTATCCAGCCAAACATCATGGCTAATAATTTCATGATAAAATAGGAAATTAAATTTTCCTTTGAGGTAATAATCAACCTACTAATATTGTTAAATTGCCTATAGAGACAAATTGACTTGACATAATTCAGTAAAAATTTAAGAGTTATTTAGGAAGATGAATGAGGCAATGGGAAAGGAAGATTGTTCCTGCATCACCATTTTATTTTCCTTACTTTCTCTGGCTTATGCAGAAGTGATGAAAAAGCACCTTGTTATCAAACTTATATGAGGATATTTGGTAACTATAAGTTACCAAATATAAGTAAATGAGATAAATAAAACTGAACAAAAACTCCATCAGGAATAAAAATAAGTAAATAAATAAAAAAACAAACCTGTTGCCATCGAGTCGATTGCAACTCATAGCGACCCTATAGAACAGAATAGAACTGCCCCATAGGGTTTCCAAGGAGCGGCTGGTGGATATGAATCACCAACCTTTTGGTTAGCAGCCAAGCTGTTAACCACTATGCCACCAGGGATCCTCTAATATAATTTTATACTGTAAAGTTTGATCAAGCCACCTCCTTGCAGAACAACCATATTTAGGATGATTCTGGGAAAACCAAAAGAAACCTGTTAAATGAGGTCAGTTGTTCATCCAAAAAGAAGGGCACCAGCTTTGGAGAGGCAGATGTTATGACAAGCGTGTGGACATCACCCATCTCTCTAGGAAGCTGTGGTTCTATGCAGCCACTATCTAATGCTAGCAATTGCTATGTGTCGTAGAGGACAATAACCCACCATAAACCATAGCCTAGATTTGGAAATTTCATATTCATGACATTTCCCCTGCCCCTCTGGTTGGTTGGACAGGTCTTTTTTAGTGTAGAAAGCTCTCGAGACTCTCCTATACTTCTGCCAACACGATTTTCCTAAAAAAGAACACAGTATGTGGCATTGCCCTTCTCACACTTATCAATCCCCATTACTTTCTCCCCCATATGTCTCTTCCATGACGTGAATCCTTCACTGCAACTGGCATGATCTAGGCCTGCACTTCTCCAACTTCAGAGTCCTTCTGAATCACCTGGGAATCCTGTGAAAATGCAAGTTTTAGTTCAGGACCAGGAGGCTAGGGGTGGGTGGGGCTGAGCCTTTGTATCTTGGACAAGCTCCGAGATGATGCAATGGCGTTGGTCCCCTTGAGTAGCAAGGAGTTACAATATGTCTTATGCATCTCTCTCCTATAGCTTTATTTGTATTCTTCTTTCAGACTGGAATTTCACCCCCTGTCTTTCTTCCCAGGACCTTCATGCATCCTTCAAAACTCTGCTTTAGTACCTAGCCCATGATAGGCTCTAGGACGTGGCTTATACATCCATGAATGTTTCCTTCTCCTCCAAGTTCCTTTAGCACACAATGTCTAGACCACCACTCTGGCACCCATGTTGTACATGTTTTATCGTTAGCTACTTTTTTTTGGGAATCCCCCAACTGATGCTTCACCCTTCGAGTACAATCTCTACATATCTACTGCAGGCTTTTCTTTTACACCTCAGACCTGAAATTCCAAGTACCTACTTGAACTTCAATTCCAATTGGAAATCCAAATTCACCACGACAAAAAACAAACTCCCAATCTTCCCTCTCTGAAAATTACTATACTTCCTTCTCAGAGAGTTGCATCATCATCATTTATTTATTCAACAAATATGTGTGCCTACCAAGGACCGGGCACTAAAAAGATAGTAATGAACGAGGCAAACAGTCCCCTTATGATGAGCACCTGAACCCTGTGGAACCACGTGGAGCCCTGGCCACCCACAACCTAAGTGGAGTGGCTTCCTGGAGGCTCAGTCACTGAGTGTAGAAATTGCAGGGCCATCCTTGAGTTCTCCTCCCTAGCCACTTCCAACCATCCAATTTATTATCAATGTCTATCTGTTCAGTAGTTGAAATGCATCTCACATATAATCACTCCCCTCTTTTCTATTCCTCTTGCCAATGTCCTAGAGATGCACTCATCCTCTCTAGTCCTGATGATGGCACTTGTCTCTCAACCCTCTACTGATCCCTCTGGTTTCTCATCTTTCATACCAACCCTGGACTCTTCGTTTTCCTAAAACATCCATATAACCACGGCACTTGTGGACTCACAAAAGAGAAGATGGATCCACACTGCCTACAGAACTAAACCCCAACTTGGTTGCATTGAATTTAACACTCCTACAGTGGTTAAGAGCTTAGCTACCAACCAAAAGGTTGGCAGTTTGAATCTACCAGCTGCTCCTTGGAAACCCTATAGGGCAGTTCTATTCTGTCCTATAGGGTAACTATGAGCTGGCATCGACTCGATGGCAAGAGGTTTTAATGGGACAATCCATCTCCACAGACTTTGAATTTTTCAGCTTCCTCCCCGCACATGCTGTCCTCTACTTCTGTTCTTGCCAGAGTGAATGTGTGCTGGTCTCCAAATGACCTTTGCCCTTTGGAGACTTCTTGTCATTGCTCAGACTATAGGACCATTTGCCTGATTCTCCAGCTTTTGAAATATGACACATTCTTCAAGGTTCAGCTCAAGAACCACCTTCCATGAAGCCTTCCTCAGTCATAAATAACCACTGCCTTGATGCTTTACTTGTACTTGAGTCACACACTATTGTCACATAGTCTCAGATGATCATTACATTTATACCTGCCTATCTTCACCTCCACTAGTTTTTAAGACTATTTGCATTTA
The DNA here is from genome assembly GCF_000243295.1 of Trichechus manatus latirostris. Taxonomy (NCBI): domain Eukaryota; kingdom Metazoa; phylum Chordata; class Mammalia; order Sirenia; family Trichechidae; genus Trichechus; species Trichechus manatus. The sequence continues at coordinate 2,874,292 of NW_004443949.1, read as the reverse complement.
TCTAAGCCCCTCAGTGCTAAACAAAATTCCCTGAAATCCAAGTCAAGAAGTTTCTCAACCATTCTAGTTTGTTGACTGGAATGGTAAAGTTGTACTTCTTAGTGTCATTGGTACCAAACATATGCACTACCCTTGAAGAACACACAAGAAAAAGATTATTGGTGAACACTGTCATCTTCAGCGTCTTTGAAATACACTATTTTCCACCTTCATACATCCTAATGATTGAGTCTTGTTTGCATACCTGTCAGTAGAAAACTTCTTCCTCAGAGCTGGAACAGTGTTTTTCCATCTTGGCCACATAATAGTATCACCTGGGCGGGGGGGAGGGTTGCTTTTAAACAATCTCAATGCCCAGGCTGCACCCCAGATGGACCAATTTCATCAGAGTCAGACCAAGGCATCAATATTTGTAAAGCTCCCAAGTGATTCCAATATGCATCTAAGGGTGAGAACCATGCTAGGGAATATCTCAATTCCAAGCCCAGTCGTGTGAGTAGGCAACACAGGAGCCACAGTACATGGGACAACTTGAAGGGGATTCCCGAATATCTCCCTTGGTGGCCCATTGTGGCACCCAATGAGCCAACAGAATTCTCCTTTGAATTATAGCCTTGTTTCTAGAAGGCAATTGTTATAATGCTAAGATGTTTATATGTACCCTGGAAGGACGAATCCAGTAATCCTCCAGCTGTGTGCAGAATGAAAAGCAATTAACTTATGGATGACCTGGGGCAGGGAAGGAAGATCCAGGGGCTCACAGACCGAGTTAGGGCATCATCACAGACAACACTGAGAAGTCAGAGGGCACGGAGGGAATATTCCATGTCTCAGTAGAACATAAGGAGGGAGAGAGAGGGAGGTGTAGAGAAGGAAGTTGGCTGTGGGGGAGGAGCTTCGCTGACACACTTGGCCCTCTCAGGTTTTCCCAGCTCTGATCCTGCCCTGAGTCTCCAAAGTTGGTAGAATTTGATTTTTTTTAACGTAATTGGTAAGTAAGGGAAGAGGAAAATTTAAAATGAGTGAGTGAGCAGACACCCAGGACCTGGGGAGATCAAGTCTCAGCTATCACATAGTTCCTGATCCTTGAAAACAATAGTGAAAAAATTCCTAAACGAAGACTTTGGCAACAGCCAAAGTCAAAAGAAATTAAGGAGAGGAGAGCTAGGTAAAAATTTTTAAAAATCATAGAAAAAAAGTATATATAGGTGGCAGCTTTTTCCCCAAGCTTACAAAATATACCACCTGGGGACAGAGAACCGTTGGTATCCTGCCTAATGAGAGTTTCTGAAAGCAAAATACACCTAAAGTGAATCCCCATGAGGTGCTGATTTATAAAGCTGCCCCAACACCATGCTGATGCTGAAATAGACAGGTTTCTTGGTGCACCAGATCCTTTTGTGGGAAAAACAAAGCTCTAGGAAAGAACTTGAATATGGAAGGCTTCAGAGAGATAAGACACATCTGGGTCAGTGATTGCACCTCAGATTCACTTAACCACATCCTTCCCTCGAGGAACCTACTTGCTTATCCTCATAAACTAAGTCAAAGGATAATCACCCTTTGCCTGGAGTAGGAATATCTGCTAAATTGCCAACATTTTGCATTGCTCTTAAGAAATGCAAATCCGTGGCTATGTCATGGATCTGGTCTCCTTTCTCTGACCTTAATCCACCACCCTATTTAACTCCCTCTGTCTTGGATTTAAACAAATTAACCAGACATGAAACAGAAAGAAGCTATTACTTAAAGGAATCGGATCCTTGTAGCATATCCTCACAAATTTCCCTTATGGGTTTGAGGCAGCAGTGGATGTCTCAGAAACATTCCAGATGATTTCAAGGAATAAGGGCAGACTGGTAATTAAACCACAGGAATCAGGAAGGCTTAGAAATAGAGAACAAAGGGCAAGGAAAGGAGAGGGAATAAAACAAAACAAAAAAGAAAGGCAGGAAACCAAGGTCCTGCGCTGGCAGTTTGAAGCTATGGAAATGCTTTTTCACATGTCTTACCTCCTCCTCTAGCTGTGTTACAGAAGTTCCTTTAAGAGAGGTATGCCTTTGCCTCGTGTATAAAGCAGTGAGACACAGAGAAAATGATGTGCGTTGAGGTTAACCAGGTCCCAGGCCTGCTTGAGCCTTGCTAATCTAGACTCAGATAACAGGAGAAGAGGCAGCACAGGCATGGGGCTGGCAAGAGTGGCAGTGGACTTTCTCCAGGTCCCCAAACTCACCCTCCTTCACCCCAGACTCTCTAAAACCACTGGGCTGGCTGTCCTCTCCGTGCCCCTCCAGATTTATGCTCCACTCTTCTCCACCCTTGTCTGACACTGGAAGGCTAATCATATGAATTGCGTCAATGGCCATCCTTGTCTTCAGGCTTCCAGTTGGGTTTAGCCAATGGAAGACACCTGCAGGAGCATCAAGAGGAAAGTGAGATGGTAATTTTCATTCCTAGGGCCTCCTCCCTGTGGGTTTGCCACACACTGGCTGAGCACCTCAACCCAAGGTCACAGTGCCACTCAGCTGGCTCTTTCCCACAGTTCTCTCGCTCTCCCCTTACCTCACCCCTTTAGGCCTTGGGGTGGTGGTTCGCCCCATCGTGACTAGCTTCGTGGTACCACACTATTTCTCTTTGCGTCCTATAACCTACTCTTACCTTTTATTGAACTGTCCTCAATTTATTCAGTTTGAGTTTTTGCCTTCCAAGACCCAAGTGATCCAGCCCTCAGACCCAGGACTGACAATTACAAAGAGTTTCTTCATTGTTCCTTTAGGGGGCGCGGTTATTGTTGTTGTTAGTCTCCATCGGATCAGTTCTGACTCATGATGACCCCGTGTGTGCAGCGTCGAACTAACTGCACCACAGGGTTTTCAAGGTTGTGACCTTTCAGAAGCAGATTGTCAGGTCTGTCTTCCAAGGTGCCTCTGAGTGGGTTCGAACTGCCAACTTTTCAGCTAGCTGTTAAGCACTTAATCATCCGTGCCATCCAGCTGCCCTCGGGGGTAGGGAGGGTCTTTATGACAGCTAAGCTGCTGCGGCATCCATCTTCATTTAGAAATGTCTAGAAGTGTTAAAGATGCTAAAAGTGACTACTAGAGAGTCTTCAGTCATTAGATGAGCCTGCTCGATACCTAAAAGACTGTCTTCCTTACTGAGTGAAACAAAAGTTCTTTTCTCTTGGTCTAAAGTCCGTTTTTAAAAAGCAAAGGTGTCACCTTGAGGACTAAGATGTGCCTGATCCAAACCATGATCTTTTCAATTGCTGCATATGCATGCGAAAGCTGGACAATGAAAAAGGAAGACAGAAGAAGAATTGATGCATTCGAACTGTGGTGTTGGTGAGGACTATTGACTGTACCATGGACTGCCAAAGAAAGAACAAATTAGTCTTAGAAAAAAATACAACCAGAATGTTCCTTAGAAGCAAGGATGGCAAGATTTTGTCTTGCTTACTTTGATGTCATCAAGAAAGACCATGCTAGAAAAGGACATCGTGTTTGCTAAAGCAGAGAGTCAGCGGAAAGAAAGGGAAACCCCCAATGAGATGGATTGACGCAACGGCCATGACAATGGGCTCAAACATATCAAAGATCATGGAGATGGCGCAGGAGTGGGCAGTTTTTGTTCTGCTGTACGTAAGGTTGCCGTGAGCCGGAGCCAACTCAGTGGCAGTAACAACAACAACAAAGTCTGTTTACAGCTTATGAGAGGAAAGAGTGATTGCTGCAGCACGCCAGGAGAGAGAATCCACGGTAAGATGCAAGTCAGGAACGATCCCCTTCCTTTCTCAGTGGTAAGAAAAGAAAAAGAGGTAGACACGGATTGTCTCTATGAGTCACCTTCTCTTAACAAAGCATGCCCTTCTCCCTCTGAACCACCCAGCATTGGGAATGTGCTGCGTAGGGAACTGAAGCTCAGAAACCACCAATAAGCAAAAACGAGTGCAGCTTTGCATTTATTGCCTGGAAACCCTTTTCATCATTTAATCCAAAACCTAATTTTTTTGGAATTTAATGTTTAACAAATCATGCGTATTTGATAACGTGAGATTGCTTTATCCTCCCTGATCCCCAGACCCTCATGAAAATGAGATGCTGTACCTCGTTTGGGGATTTGGGAGAGAAAATAAAACAATCTAGATCTAGGTCAACAGAAAGCCTGTTTGTTCAGTGTAACTAGGCCTCTCTGCTAATTAACACGTTCCTGAAAAAAAGTGAAAGGAGTGAGTGAGAAACATATATATTCTTTTTTAAATGGCACCATTTCAAATTCAGTCAACTAACACCCCTTCAAGTCTGGAATAGTCGTAACACATGCTGAAAATTAAAATTTTAAAAAGCTTCAAAGGCTGAAAATTCAGCCAATCATCTGACAAAACTAATTGGATTTACTAGGCTGTTAATTAGTATTTACAAAATTATCGTAGTAGAGCTTTAACTCTGCCATTCCTGCTTCAAGAATTAAAACATTGTGAAAAGAGAGATAACCAAGATGTCTGCTTGGTAACTGTTCCCCCCCCCAAAAAAAAAATAGTATTCAGACCTTTATCTAGTTTTGTAATTGATCCAGTGATTCCTAAGAAAGAATGTCACTTCTAAGAGTCAATCAGAGTGCCACAAAATACACTTTTCTTTCCTTCTTAATCGACCAAACACTGTGGTCATGTAACAAAGTGAACGAAGAGCAAACGAATTTGCACCTATGGTCGTGTGTGCTCTTTAAAAGTAGTATAAGCGTTTTCTGCAACATCATGACAATGAACGTTTCTCTCACAGATACTTGGCTTCTGAAGTATCTTGTACAGAATAGTGGATTCAAGAACCCATTCCTTCCCCACGGGATCATCCATTCAAACTTTTACCCTCCAAGGAATGAGCAAGCTCTGATGGACCACACAACAGTCTTTATGTAAAATCCTTTCTAAAATTATGAAGATTTCTCCATAATCCAACAGTCAACTGAAAAAGTATTTATTGAGCATCTACCATGCATTCAACACTGAGCTAGGTGCCAAAAAAAAAAAAAAATGTACCAGGGGCATAAAGATGTTTTATGGAGATAACACACAATGAAACAATAAACAAACCAAACGCATGAGGTACTGATAAAAAAGAGCTCATTGTTGTGATAGGGTCATCAAAATAAACTTCACTCTCGATGGTGCCTTGTAGCTCCAAAGAATCTCTGATTCTGTGTGCAGCACACACCATAGCAAAAGAACTAAAGGGTCTAGAAGGTATATCCTAATCACTAATGTGTCCCCGGTACAGTGCTTCACACTTAGTAAGTTCTGAGTGAATGCTGAATGAATAAACAAGTAAATGAGAACAAAATACAAAGGAAGCAAAAAGCAGAATGAATTGGTATTATCCAGGAAGGCTTCAGGGCAGAAACTGCTCTTGAACTAAGGAAACAGAGCTTGCACACTGTCAGCCCTTAGGCCGAATTCATCTATAAAAGTATGTTCTGTTTGCCCTGCGCGGTGATGATGAAGACGAAGATGATGAAGGAGAAGGAGCAGGGAGGGGGGAGAATGAGGAGGAAGAAGAGAGTGTAAACATCAGAGGATTCCCCTGCCTTGGAGTGTCCATGCCCGTGTATGATCCCCACCCCTTGAGTGTGGCAGGGTCTGTGGTTTGCCTATAACCAATAGAATTATGGCAAAGATGATGAGATGTCACTCTTGTGACTATGCTACCCTATATAAGACTCCCTCTTGGTAGCTAACTCACTCTAGGGTCTTGTACTCCCTGCTAGTTTTGAACAAGCAACTGCCATGAGTCTTACAGT
>NW_004443949.1:2864965-2867503 GCF_000243295.1 Trichechus manatus latirostris | reverse complement strand
TTTTGGTTAGCAGCCATAGCTCTTAATAACATATTATACATTTTACTAATTTATCTTGCTTATTGTGAGAATCCTCTAGTGAAAACGTAGACTCCATGAAGGAAGGGATTTTTGTCTTTTTTATTCACTGTGTTTCGTTCTGTTGTACATAGGGTCGCTATGAGTTGGAGCAGACCCGACGGCTCCTGACAACAGCAACAACAGATTATCAGTGCCTGGAACATAGTGGATGTTTGAGGAACGAATGAACAAACTCAGCCCATTTCCCTAATTTACCTTGTCGGCATGATCTCTGCCTTAAAGGATGAAGAGGCCGTGGGTAGGCAGAGAGGAAGAGCTACTCCTCCCTATGGAGGAAGTTAGTAAGGGGTTGAGCTGGGAGACCACTGAGAGAGCGGGCTTCTGTGAACAGTTACTAGTTGTTGTCGAGTTGACCCCTGACTCAAGGTGACCCCATGTGTGTCAGAGTAGAACTGTTCTCCATAGGGTTTTCAATGGCTGATTTTTTTGAAGATTGCCAGACCTTTCTTCCAAGGTTCCTCTGGGTAGACTCCAACCTCCAACCTTTCAGTTAGCAGCCAAGCACATTAACCACTTGCACCACCAGCATAAGAAGTAGAGCCTGATTAAAGTGGAAAGTGTATATACAGTGAAGTTGCTAGTTAATAATCCATGATAGATGTGAAGCAACAAGGCCATCTGCCCCTTGTCATCAACCCAGGCCAGTGCCCAGCCCTGCCTGTCTTCCTCAGGGCATACCTACCTGTTTGTCCTTCAGGAGCCCCTCCCGGGCTGTTCTATCACTTTTCAACTGATCCTCCAGAATAAATTCAGAACTGCTCACTGTGGGCTACAAGGCGCTGTAGGATCTGTGAGTGTCTGCCCACTTCTCTGACCTCAGCTCCTGCCTCTCCAACATATGCATGTTACCTTAGTCACACCAGACTACTTTCCAAAATCTAATGGCCCCAGTCTTCATGACCTTCAACATGGAGTTGTTCCATCTGACTATGCAGTCTAGACTGTCCCTTCTACAGGCGTACTCTAGTTCATTTTTTGAAGACCCAGCTCAAGCAGTCCCTCCCGTGAACCTCTTTCACACCCCGGCGCTCCAAGCAGACCCAGGATCCCTCCTCTGAACCATTCTATCACCTGTTGCATTCTTCTGTGGTAATGCTCACCCATCAGAAGCAGCACTCAGCCTCTGAGACATGGTGTGGGTATACATGTAACAGTCCGGTCATTAAAATCAGATGCAGACTTGCAGCCAGCTGAATGCATCCAGGTCTTGAGCATGTGACCCTCACCACTTGTACCCTCCCTGAAACTTCACAGGCTTCCTGGTTAAGCCATGACTGCCCTTGGGCGTTACCAAGTGCCTATTTGCATTGCTCCTTTCTTTGCTGTAACTTAAATGCCGTTACCTTTTCGTTTGCTCTCAGTTTGATCAAATTTGGATTACTGGTTTCTGCTCTTGAAGAAAGAGGAGACCTGGTGGCACAATGTTTAAGCGCTCAGCTGCTAACTGAAAAGTTGGCGGTTTGAACCCACCCAGTAGCTCTGCAGGAGAAAGACCTGGTGGTCTGCTCTCATAAAGATTACAGCCTAGGAAACTCTTTGGGGCAGTTAGTTCTGTTCTGTCATATAGTATTGCTATGAGTCAAAATCAACTCCAAGGCACACAACAACACAACAAGCTCTTGAAAAAACCCACAATCACCCTTTCTACCCTCAAGCTTCTATCTCTCTCCACCTAATTATCGTCAGCCCTGACATCACGTTGTATTATTGTTTGTGGGCATGCCTATATCTCCCCAGAAAGGAAAACTCCTTGAAGATAGGGACGATGTCCTTTTCCTCTTTGTAGCTACACTGCGTAACAGAGTACCTTACGCAGAGAAGGTTCTTAATAAATGTCTGTTGAATGAATGTGTGGACAGATGCAGCAATACAGCTGTGCCTAGTATCCTTTAAGAATGTGAATTAAGTTATGATAGTAGTACTACATATGCAAAAAATTTTAAGTAAATTAATAAAAAGACAAAGAGAGAAAATTTTTGTATTTACTGCAATAAGCTTCAGTAGCCATGAGAACCTGACTTAGAGTCTTAGAAGAAGTAGAAAGATGGACATAAAAAGCTAGGCTGACTCTGAAAATTAAAAGTTCTCTCAGAAGAAGAGAACAAAATAAACGTCAAGGAGCTACATGTGCCTGGAGAGATCACATTATCTACTCCTTAACCCTGTGGCTCTCAGTTTTCAGGTTTATGTATCAGAATTAGTCATGCGTACGCATTAGAAATGCTGATTCCCAGGTCATTGCTCTAGTGGTTGAATCTGTACTTTCAGCACTTGGAGAAAGCACCTGAATACGGGTGGTCCAGGGACCATAAGTATCCTAATCATTTGGGATCAGGGAAAAGCTCTTTCCCTTTTAAAGACCACTGTGGGGTTTCCAGGGAGCCTTGGTGGAGCAATGGTTAAGTGCTTAGCTACTAACCGAAAAGTTGGTGAGTTGAACCCACCCAGCAGCTCTGC
>NW_004443949.1:2863299-2864567 GCF_000243295.1 Trichechus manatus latirostris | reverse complement strand
TCTACTTTTGAATCCAGTTTGAGCTAAGTCTATTTCTTATGACTGTCTTGGGAAAAGAATGTTAAAAACAAAACTATCCAGCAAAAGAGAAGAGGTTTCTAAGTTTCTCTTCTTCTGGAGGGCTCATCTCTTCAAACCAACAGAAATAAAATCAAGCTCTGGATATAGCGAGCCCTAAGTCTTTCAAGTTTGGACTTTCCTGTCAGCCATGTAAGTAGTGGAGAAGGGGGACTTAGTGACAGACCTCATTAAGACATGTGCACAGATAACAGCCCACTTTCAGTTATCTTTGGGGAAACACTTGAAATACCTTACCTACTCGCAAAGGAAATTGATAGAAGATGAACTGCACCTCTTTAAAATGTCTGCCATTTAACTTGAAGAAGGTTGGTTTTCCCAAAGAAAGTGCTTTGATGAAGTAAGGAAATAAAAACTATTTTCAAAAGGCTATTTAATTTTCCTCTTACTGTAGTAAGAAGAAAGAAAGGAATGAAGCATATTGGAATTTGTGGTTTATGGATCACTGTGGTATATAATAGGAATTCAGAACTAGCTCCTAATGCGAAAAATCAAATAGGTGAATCTTACTAATTTGGGGGGAAAAGATTTGAGAGATTAGGGTTTCATCACTATTAGCAAAGACTCACACCCGACTCTCATAAGCCTGAGTGATAATTATATTGTAACTTCCCATGTGTCAGGAATAAAGGCTCACTCTTACCACTCTTCAAAGAAGGAACAGAAAAACCACCCAAGATTGAGGCTAACTCAACACAATTGCCATTCTAATTATTTACCCAGAGTTCCTTTTGCTGAGGTCTGTTTTTGAAGAGATGAAGATTGTTCTCTAAGTACCACAGCTTAGCTACCAATCTATTAACAGAAAGCCCCTGGCATTTTATCTTGAAGAATCCAGTGTGCTTCCAGAACTGTTTTTATACTTATCCACAACAAAAAGGCGATTCCTCAGAGTGCTTTGGATTTGGTGGAATCAGCTTTACCGTCTAGTTTCTTAACCTTATTCCCAAGTACAGTGTAACAGGAAAAGGAAAAGCTCTTTCAAGTCCCCATGGATTCCTGTGGTGGGGAGGTGAAAATTTTATTTTCCTTACTCCTTTTCCATTTTGTAAGCAAAATAGTCTCAGGGAGAGGATTTATGATGCAATTCTGTTAGATACAGACCATTAAATACATACAGCTGGGGCTCCAACCTCGGTGTGTAGGCCTGGGGGGACCCTCCTTTCATCATGGACACTCAGGGAAGAGCC
>NW_004443949.1:2830340-2861451 GCF_000243295.1 Trichechus manatus latirostris | reverse complement strand
GGTCCTCTTGGCCAATGACAAGGGTCACTGACAACAGTGTTAATTCAAAGTAAATTCTGTCAATGGACAAATGGAGCAAGGATTAGCAGGGTTCACTTTCATAACTTCAGACAGGAAGATTAGCTAAATGTTAAAAATTGTTCTGTGGAGCAGATAAAAAGGTGTAAAAAAAAATGTTAGCAAAATCATTGGGAAAAAGGTGGTTCCAAACATTTTTAATATTGGTACAGTTAACAAGTGACTTTCAATACTTCCTCGATCAACATAAAAAGGCATTTGAAGGGAAAGGAAATAAATTATGTTGCTGTTAACCATCACGCATTGTAGAAGTACCTATTATAAAAGAAAATCCTTTCTAAGTTTTTACTGTTCTGGACCTAAGCTTCTTTTACAGAAATAAAGATTCAAATTCTACACTTGATTTCATTTTGGAATATTAATGGGATTGAAATAAGCTTTAAATTTGCCTTTAACTCATTAAGCTAGAAAGTCAAAGCTAAAAATACATCATTCTGCTTGTAAATATGGAGAAATGTATAATTGTAGAACAGTTTTTTTTTTTTCCAAGAATGTAACTTAGAGTAAAAGAATCTATTGGGAGAAATTTGAACCAATTTCCATGCAGAATTTTGTTATATGTATAAACATATGTCTATATTTGTCACATAGCTTTACTTGTCAAAAAATATCTTAAAACTTGTACAGTCAGAGAAAAGTATCAATAACATAAAATTTCACAGCCCCCTTTTAGAACTGTGGCCTTAACATTTTGTAGGGGAATAAAGCTTTGGTTAACCTTGGCTCTGGCAGACCTCATTAAAATAACAGCCTGTCAGTTTCAAGTTTAAAATAACAGGGTTGTCAGTTTTATACGTCGTGGAACATTCTACAATTTTATTCCCTGGAAAGACTGTAGGAAGGATTGGAAGTTGTGGAAAGATTGGACAACACTGCCATCTGGTGGCCGTGGTGAATGCAGCCTCTAAGCAGCTAGAGGTGAGGTTGGGTGGATTTCATGGACTCTCTGTGGAAAAGTCTACATAGTGAGATCATGTTGGGAAGCCTTGAGGTTATTTTCTTTTGTATCAACCAACTTTTTGACAGCCTTTCGTCTTTAAAATGCCTGCAGACTCCGAGAGCCAATATGCAATTTCTCATCTCAAAGTTAAGTAAATCAATAAGAAACTCTCTGCTTTTGGTGCCCTGTAATCCCTGCATGTAAAGGACTTGATACGATTAATTTTCAGAAAGTGAGAGCTTGTAGAAAGAATGGGATCCAACAAAAACTTTTAAGCTATTTTCCTTTTTTAAAACTGGCTGCTCATTACATAAGTAACTTTGTGGAAATTCATCAGACTGCTCACATACGGTGTGTATACTTTTTGGATGATTGTTATACGTCAGTAAATAAATAAATAAAGACAAAGACTCTCTGCCTTGTAGATAAAAAAAGCAGTAGGATGTCACAAAGTTGAATACAACATGTTCCCATTTATGTAACTAGTAATGACCAATTGCCATCAATTCAGCTCTGACTCATGGCAACCTATCTGTGTCAGAGTAGAACTGCTCTCCACAGGGTTTCCAATGGCTGATTTTTCAGAAGTGGACCGCCAGGCCTTTCTTCTGACATGCCCCTGCTTGGATTATGAACCACCATTCGGTTAGTATCTGGGTGCTTAACTGTTTCCACCACCAGAAACTTGCACAACTCAGGGATCCCATTTATATAAACAGAAGCAATTCCAGAGACAGGCTGAATTTCCACAGGCTTCAAACATAACCTAATTTCAATTGAGGTCTTTCCTGGTGCACTTTGGGCAATGATTAGGGAGAAACAGTGAAGGGCAGGGGAGTAGGTATCAGAGAAAAAAGGTAAAAATGATTTCTATTGCTTTCCAGTGCATTTTACCCAAGGAATTGAGGAGATGCTGTAAGTTCTAATGCAAAGCTAAGAGCCCGCCTTTAACTAATTCAAACAACCACCTTCAGTCTGGGGCCTGTACTCAACTGGTCTCAGCCAGCTCCCAATCCTGATGCCCTCAGGAAGGACCTTAGACTTGTGCCCTCCAATATGGTAGCCATTAGCCACATGTGGCTATCGAGCACTGGAGAGGTGCTGTAGACCGAACTGAGCTGTGATGTGCATATATAATAGGTGCCAGATTTTTAAACAGTAAAAAGAAAAAGAATGTAAAATATCTTATTAATAATTGTTTATATTGATTATATGTTGAAACGACAATATTTTGGATATGCTGAGTTAAATAAATATACTATTAAAATTAATTTCACTCTACTTTCTTTTTAATGTGACACACAGCAACACAACAAGTAAGCCCAAAACCAGACTCCTTGCCATTAAGTCAGTTCCGACTCATAGTGACCCTACAGGACAGAATAGAACTGCCCCATAGGATTTCCAAGGAGTGGCTGGTAGATTCTAACTGCCAACCTCTTAACCACTGCACCATCAGGGCTCCAGGTGGCTACTAGAAAATGTAAAGTTACATACGTTGCTTGCATTTGTGGCTCGCATTGTATTTCTATTGACTAGCACTGCCTCAGACCCTCATTGCTTCTTCTTCCCCCAGAATAGCCATTCTGCTATTTCACAAGGTGGTGCTTCTCCCACTAGAGCTCATAGGAGACTAAGAGAATCCATTTAGGTTATCGGATGCTTAAGACATAAAGGTGAAAGTCAAGTACGAGTATGTCACTGGGGTCTAATCGTAGGAGGTGTAAATGGCACTCCTGAGTTGGTGCCCCATGGGGTAAATTGGATCTTTACGGTAACCAGATGGCTCTCAGGGAAAGGTAATTTACCTCACAGGGGTTAAGAACTTGGTTTCCAAGAATGAGTGCATTTTACTCACCCTGTGCCATCTGTCCCTATGGTGATATTTCTGCTCATTCGAAACTTTCAGCTCTAAGTGCCCTAGCAACATATAAACTTATTAAGCATTATTAAATCCTTAAGAAGATAGTGTTTTCAAAGGGGGTTGGGGTGTTATCTCCACCATTTTGAAACTGATTGTAGGGAGATCATGGGACTTGCGAAAGTCACACTTAAAGCAAACATATCTCCATGAACCATGCAACCCTACACCTCTCTCTCCCCCTTTGAAGTCTTCGCATCTGTGAGCTTTTGCCCCTGAGAGTCCCTCTGCCTAAACGCTCTTCCCAATTTTCCTGCCTGCAGAACCCTAGTCATCCTTCAAGCCCAGTTCAGCTGCCACACTTCCTTGAAGTCTTCTTGTTCCTACCTGTCTCCCTCTCCAACAGGAACTTTTTAGTCCCCCTTGTAATAATAGATTGATGACACTTCTCACACCCTACAATCTTTATGTTTATCAGCCATTTATTATTCTTACTTATATGTATGTCTTTCCCCCACTGGACAATAAGTGTCTTGAAGACAAGACCATGACTTACATACCACTGTTTCCCCAGGACCTAAAATGTGCCTAGTACATGGGAGATGCTAAGCAACTGTGTGTGTGTGTGTGCATGCACGCGTGTGTGTGCGTGTGTGGGAGTGTGTATTTAGTTGACCTGACTACCCATAAATATATCCATAAATATGGAATTCCTACTCTGCATCATTCATTTACTATCTACTGATTACTACTATAAGCCAGGGGCTGTGCCAGGAGGTGGGACATGGTGATGAACACAATGGACAGAGGACCTGCCCCTCAGTCGCCTACAGACTGGGAGGGGAGGCCCACGATGACAATGAATGGTGACATCTTTATCACAGGAAATCCCTGAGCACGTACTGGGGAGGTCCTAACTGACTCTGGGGTGCCAAGTGAGACGTCCTGGAAGACAGACATTGACACTGAGACCCAAGTCAAGGGCTAGCCACTAAATCATACTCTTCTTCCCCAACGTACAGACCACGTATTTGAGTTGAAGTTGATAGACATCCTTGGGTCCCATGACTGACGTTCTTGGGTGTATTTATTAGTATCTCATTCTGTTGTTTATAGAACTCCATTTGGCCAGAATCTCTGACAATTAAACTTGAACCAATTCCCAATTAAACCCATGAATGAAAAGGCACCGTATCATGTTGTAAATATAACACAAAAGATGAAAAAAATAGCATCTATTACGCACCACACAGTACAAGTCTACAAAGTTCAGCATAAATCAAATCATACATGCCCAGAAGAGATTTATTTGCTTCTTGTTGCCTATTTCATGAAAGATTTAGGGCAACCCATCTCTACCCTAAATGGCTTTAGAATTTAGATAAATCTGATTTCCACCTACTAGTTGCTGAATATTTTTCTGTGCTGCATCTAAATTACTTTTCCAGTGCAGTATACATCTTTGTGTGTACTCTCGCTGTTGGATGGAATCATGTTTGCAATATCTTACTTAAAATGATCCTGCTCAATTATGCCACTCTCAGGCAAACAAAAGAATATTTCTCATTTCCTGTTACATTCCAAATTTCTGTAGCTTCTGAGAAAGACACCAAAATATAAGATCTATGTCTCAGCTTTGGTGTGGAAGAATAAACCCCAGCCATTTGGAGTTAAATGATGAATTCCAAAATATCCAGGAACACCTAAACTCGAAGTGAAATGCTTTGCTATGCCTCCTCCCTTTTTTTAAATTTATTTTTATTTTTTATTGTAATTTAGATGATGGTTTACAGAACAAATAGTTTGTCATTAAACAGTACACATACCGTTTTATGACATTGGTTAACAACCCCACGACATGTCAACACTGTCCCTTCTCAACCTTGGGTTCCCTATTACCAGCTTTCCTGTCCCCTCCTGCCTTCTAGTCCTTGTGCCTGGACTGTTGTGTCCCATTAGTCTCGTTTTGTTCTATGGTGCTGTCTACTCTTCGGCTGAATGGTGAACCTTGGGAGTGACTTCATTATTGAGCCAAAAGGGTGTCTGGGGGCCATACTGCCTCCTCCCTTTTTTTAAATTAGCAAACACACTTGTAATGTCCTGGATTTCATTCCCTGAAGGTGAAATTTCAATATTTTACCAGTAACTTCAGGTGGTTAGGAGCTTAACAGAGCCACTGCATTATGTCAATCACAGGTATAAGTAGAAGCTGCGTGGATTTTCGGAGTATCACCACAGCCCCCATAAAGGATTTGCACATTTGAAGTAATAGTTGGCAAAGAATCAGAATTTTTTTGAGCATATTAGGTACTCTGAACATCAAACTTTTTAACACTGGCAAAATCAGGCTATTACATGTATAAGTTTTTCCTGAATTAGTGTTAATTTTCAGATTAGCCCTAATACAAAGGGATTGGTTCCAGACTCCCATCACACTCCCATGAGCCTGTTGGCTGTATTAGGAAACTGAGGAAATGTGGGGAAAATCTGCTTTTCAACCCACAGAGAACTTCCCAAAGTTTTCATTCCATAATGATGATAGAATAGATGATGGTAGGAGCAGAGGTCAGTTTTTAAATACTCGAACAGTTTCAGTGTGCCTTTTATAACTGGTAAGAAAACAAACAAACAAACCCATTGCCATAGAGTCGATTTCAACTCACAGCAACCCTGTAGGACAGAGCGGCTGGAGGATTCAAACTGCCGACCTTTTGGTTAACAGCCATACCGCTTAACCACTGCGCCACCAAGGTTGCTATATAACTGGTAGAAATACCGAATTCATTCTCTTCTTTTAGGAAGCCTCTGAGCTCTTCCTACCTACCATTATGAACACCGCTTATCTAATAACTTAATTTAGAATCAGCACTTGTCACAATTCCTTCTCCAGATCAGAACAAGCTCCTTGTGGATGTCTGTGCCTACACAGCCAAGTAAGACTGGAGTGGTTGCCTAGGGCTGCTGTAACAAAGTACCAGAATGTGAGTGACTTATAAGAACAGAAATTTGTCTCTCAGTTCTGGGGGCTGGGAGTCCCAGATCAGAGTGTCGGCTGTGTTTATTCCTTCTGTTCTATTCTTCTCTCCTAACTTCTTGTAGCTCCAGGCGTTCCTTGGCTTCCACCTGCAGCGTCACATGGAGTCCTTCCACTGTCTGTCTGTCTGTCTCTTCTCTTTCATAAGGACACCGGCTGTATAGGATTAGGACCCACCACCTTGCTCCATTATGACCTCGTGTTAATCTAACCAATAGCATTTTTAAAGGTCCTATTTCCAAGCATTCTCAAATACAGGGGTTAACCCATTGCCGTCGAGTCAATTCCAACTCATAGTGACCCTATAGGACAGAGTAAAACTGACCCATAGGGTTTCCAAGGAGCAGCTGGTGGAGTCAAACTGCTGACCCTTTGGTTAGCAGCCAAGCTCTTAACCGCTGCGCCACCAGGGCTCCAATACGGGGGTTAGGACTTCAGTATATCTTTTTTCAGGACAACATTCAATCCACAGCAGAGGCCAAAGTCAGCAACCAAGGAAGATGTGAGGGTACGTCAAAAAGTATTGCTACTAGGGTTCCGGTTCATACATGCATGCGTTTGTTCCAAACAAAACGTGTTTAAACATGTCTCTGGTCTCTGTGATCAGCGGATGGCTGCAGACAAGTTCTCTCTCTAATACACTTGTCTTAATCTCGTTAGGGTGCCTTCAAAAAAAAGGATACTTTTTGTGCCATGGAAGAAAACAATTTTGAGGTCAGGGCTAATATCAAATTTTTAACAAAACTCAAGTGGACATCTTCCCAAATCATTGAAGCTTTGCAACAAGTTTATGGGAATGCTGCCCCACATAAAACAACAGTTTTTAGATGGATCAGGTGTTTTAAGGAAGGTTAGGAAGACCTCAAACATGAACCAAGGGAGGGAAGACCGCTCAGAAGGTTATGGCGACTGTTTTTTGGGATTCCAAAGGGGTAATCTTGATAGATTTTATCAAAGACACAGGACAATCATGGGGGCTTGTTATGAAGAAGTTTTAAGAAAATTAAAAACTGCATCAGTGAGAAAAAGGCCAGGAAAGTTGAGCCGAAGAATTTTTTTCCTTCACGACAATGCACCTGCTCATTCTTCGAGGGTAGCAAGAGTTGTCTATGAGAACTTGCTTGGGAAACCTTACTCCATCCGCCCTACAGCCTTGATCTTACCCCTTCAGACTTCTTTTTGTTCCCAAAACTCAAAGAACATTTAAAAGGAACACAATTTGAGTCCCTTGAGGACGCCAAAACTGCTGTTTTGACGTGGTGTAATTTGAAGAGTGAAGAATTCTTAGGGGAAGGGTTAGAGAGATGGAAATACCTCCTTCAGAAGTGTATAGATCAAGATGGAGGCTATATTGAGAAACAATAGCTTCACATTTTGATATTTTTGTTTAATAAAAATTTCCATGATTTTATAGCAATACTTTCCGACTTACCCTCATACAAGCTGGTCTCCAAAGCTGAGAGCAGAGAAAGAGAGAGAGAGCAAAGACTAGATAGACTCCAGGTCAGAAATTCATCGAAAGGAGAATTTACCAGGGAGTGAGATAGAGAAACACTGAGCCCACCCTCAGAATTTGAAGCGAGCTATTGGTTGCAAAGAAACAAAGCAAAGCAAGAGAAAAGGTTGAGGGCTCAGCCTCAGCACCAATTGCAGCAGGAGGAACAAGAACATGCCATGTGGCCAAGCCTTGTCCAATGAAGGCCTCCAGAAGTAATTTGTTTCGGGTCAGATCACAAACCGCATGTCCTCTTCAATTAAGCACTGATACTTGTCCTTGGAAATGTTTGGAGTCTAGGTGAGTATCTGTCAAGAATGCTATAGAAGCTTTGAGCCATGGGACCTCTGCTTAACTTCTAATTTCCATGTTTCAGTGATAAAACCTCTCCTTGAACCTATTTGTATTTTCATTCTTGATAAGTAGTGAATAGTGCCACAATTTAGATGGCCACTATGCAAAGTAATACTTGGATTCTGTATGCATTTCCACAGACCAAATATCTTCCTGTCCTTTTCTTTTCACTATTGAATTCAATAAATATTAGTTGAATCTCAGACTCCATCATCTCTCAAGGATATGTAGAATACTTACTCTACCTATTTGTTTAAAATGTGACACCATAGAGAATGAGGCACATTCAGAACATTAGATACAAACATGAAGATTTGAAAGTTTGTTGTAGTTTTCTTAAACCCTGCTGCAAAAAATCTGACCTGAACAGCATAGGATAACATTTCTTCCACTTTGAGGAGCAGCGTTTTGCCAGACAAGGACCACATCTGTATTTTTAGGGTCACACCTTAATATACTGTTATCCTCTAGCCAAGAAACTCCAAACCTGAATCCAGAGGGAATGACTCAGACTTTAAATTTTTCATCCAATTCCCAATCCCATGAGGAACTCCACAAAACCAAGCATTGTCTTTTTGAACTTGGAAAGGTTCTCTCACATCCTACTGGGTTTTTCATCCTTCTTATTTTGTCTGCAAAACACACGTGTGTTTGTCTCCTTGGGGAGCAATGTTACAAGTACCATACCACAGGGGAGAAAATAAGTCACGTTGTAGTGGAGTGGAACTTGTTACTGAATTCCCTGGAAAAGTATGGTAAGGCCGGAATGTGACACTGGTTTTATCATGTGTGATGACTAGGTGGACTGTGTGGGCAGTCTGTTCTTGGATTCGCTGACAAACTGGACTCCATAGAACCCAGCTGTCATCCCCAAGACTTATTTAGGAATTTCATGAAAGAAAACATGTTACAAGTGATTTCTCCACCAAGCATTACAGAACCTACCCAAACATAACACTCTCGTCAGAGACAAGCTGAGACCTAAGAAATAACACCAAAGAGCTCCACAAACTCAAAATGTATATAAAACCGACGTTCTTCTGAATACAAAAAAAAAAACAAAAAAACAAAAGATTGCCATCAAATCAACTCCAATTTATGGCGATTCCATGTGTGTCAGATTAGAACGGTGCTCCATAGGGTTTTCAATGGCAGATTTTTCAGAAGTAGAGTGCCAGACCTTTTTTCTGAGGCACCTCTGAGTGGAATCGAACTTCTCTACTGAATGTTGTTGTTGGTAGGTGTCGTCGAGTTGGTTCCGACTCATAGTGACTCTGTGTACAACAGAACAAAATGGTGCCCGATCCTGTGCCATCCTCACAGTTGTTGTTATGCTTGAGCCTATTGTTGCAGCCACTGTGTCAGTCCGTCTCATTGAGGGTCGTCTTCTTTTTCACTGACCCTCTACTTTACCAAGCATGATGTCCTTCTCCAGGGACTAATTCCTCCTGATAACAAGTCCAAAGTACGTGAGATGAAGTCTCGACACCCTCGCTTCCAAGGAGCATTCTGGCTGTACTTCTTCCAGGACAGATTTGTTCGTCCTTCTGGCAGTCCATGGTTTATTCAATATTCTTCACCAACATCATAATTCAAAATCATCAATTCTTCTTTGGTCTTCCTTATTCATTGTCCAGCTTTTGCATGCATCTCTACTAAATAGGGCCTGAAAGACATCATCAGAAGACATGGATTTGAGTCCTGGCTTCAACATAAGAGGAGCATGGACATTAGTATGTCTTCAGTTTCTTCCTTGAATTAAATGATGTTAGTAAGACCTACTTCCTCTCAGAGTATTAAGGAGACTTAATTTGTAGATACTTGGCCACATCAGAAGAATTAGTATTCCACTTGAGACTTAGGAATGTTAAATACTGTACTCCTGACTGTTTGTCTGTGTTTTCAAGTGAGTGAAGAAGTTGTGAACAGGTACATTCTCAGACATTTGTCTGATCACTGGAGGAGTATGTATGACTGGAATTCTGATGCAGGTTTACCCAGTGAATGGAATGACTTGGTGCTCTTAGAAGAGACCATTCCTCTCCAGAGTCAAGCTGAATGTGGTTACTTTCTCCGAAGCTGGATTATTAAACTCTCGGGTCATCAAAATAATATTTTATTCTGTGAATGTCCCTTAACTTGACCAGGTAAAATGGCCCTATCCATGAGGTAAAAACGAGGCTGCCTTCATTTCTTTAAACATATTGTTTTTCAAAACTAACAAATGGCCTCCAGCCTATAAAATATTCACATTGTAGGGTTTTTTTTCCTCCATATATATTATTTATTGTATAGTCCTTTAAATATTCATCATCTTTTTTTCTAAAGATATGGTATATATTATTTACATCTGGTTACATTATGTTTTCATACACATAAAATAGGCATCTGGGACTCTTTCTGAAGTCAGGAGCAGATAGTGCACTGGAGCCAGACGCACACAAGTAGCCAGTGAGGTGAATTCTGGGATGACTGACAGAGGACAGCAGGTAGCATCTCAAGTGACTGCCCAGGGAAGAGCCGGAGACAATGAAGGATCCAGGATAGAGAAGCTTTGGGCCACAGGGGGCTGAGAGGCAGGCAGGAGGGGCAAAGTCTCTTGGAGAAGAAGGTCAAATGTGCCCCATCAAAGAATCCACATAGGAGACAAAGTTAATGACGGACCTTTCTTCTGAGGCACCTCAGAGTGGACTCGAACTGAAACAGGTCACTTGTTTGGAAAACCAAAGGGAAGCTCCTAGAAACAGTATGTTTTCATAAGGGATATGAAGACAGTTTAAGATGGGATTCATTCCATTTTTAGTTAAATTCTCATGCTTTTTCCCCAAGCCAAGATTGCCTTTGAGGTCTCCAAGGCTCTTCCATCATTCCTGGGTAAATTACACCTGGAGTGACATTTAAGCTGACAGGAGACCAGAATCCTAATTAGAGGATTTGAAGGATCATCTGAGAGCCCCCTCTAGCTCAGGGGATAATCAGGTCAAGGTAAAGCTCTTTTTTTTTCCCCTGGAAGCCCTGACTGAATTTGCTCGTGAATTCCTTACTCTCCAAAGGAAAATCCAGAAGGCATCCGCTGGCAGATAATCGATCATTTTTAAAATCGTTCTTCCCCGGTAGATAATCAGCAATGCTGTTCATGTATTTATTCATTCAACAGATATTTATGAAGCATTCAGTACACACAAAACGTTGTTTACCAAGTTTCGGGCTGTGGAACAGATATTCCCTGAAAGTCAGGAACCCCCAGGCGTTCCTTAGCAAAATGAGCAGCTGAAGGCCAAAGTAGAAGCTAAAGCAATGGCTTCCGCATGGATGAAACCATTCTTTTCTTGGAGGTGAAAACT
Source organism: Trichechus manatus latirostris (assembly GCF_000243295.1). Taxonomy (NCBI): domain Eukaryota; kingdom Metazoa; phylum Chordata; class Mammalia; order Sirenia; family Trichechidae; genus Trichechus; species Trichechus manatus. The sequence goes on along the minus strand of NW_004443949.1, from coordinate 2,850,345 downwards.
TGAGAGGAGATGATGCTTTTGGTTGTTGTTATTTTTAATCCCCCTGGATATAAATTAGTAATTATCTAGCTTCCTGATTGTTCCCATGGCAGAACTCAGCAGCCATAGGACAGCAAATACAAACAAAGCTGTATTTGCTTGGGAGGGAATATTCTGTTCCTCAGAAAGGAAATTTCCAGACAAATTGATGTCAGTGGTCCCATAGATCTTTGCTTACCCCTGATTGTGATGCTTGCTCTCTGCTTACCCCACTAGACAGTGAAGCTATGGACTACGTAGTATTAAGGGCAACGACTATGTACTATTTATATTTGTATCCCCAGAATGTAGCATAAGATTTGATCTATACAAGGCACATAATAAGTGTTTAATGAATTAATTCAAGCAACCAAAGCTTTTTTTGTTTAACCAATGTATTGGAACCTTTTCTAGTAATACACTTGCCTGCCTTATTAAATGAATTTCATTCAATTTGATTGAATTTTTGCTTGCTAAGCCACTTACGCAAACAAACTATATATATTGTGTCTGTGCTACATACCAGTAATCTCCAAACTTTTTTCGTCTCCCACACCTATCAGTAAAAAATACAAGATAATACATTCTTATGTATTTAAATTATTTATGCATATATTATACATAAACCTGTTGCCTTCAAGTCGATTCCTACTCATAGCGACCCTATAGGACGGAGTAGAAATGTCCCAAGGGTCTCCAAGGAGCAGCTGGTAGGTTTGAACTGCTGACCTTTTGGTTAGCAGACATAGCTCTTAACCACTGTGCCACCAGGGTTCCAACTTATATATAAGCACTGCTGAAATAATATATTCTGTACCTTATGAAATATAGGGAAAAGTAGAAACTTTTCAAGGGCGAGAGAAAGATAAAACAAAGGATCTTTATTATGTTAGTTTGTAATGTGGCAGATGTACCACTTGCCATTTTTCACTTGTGTTTACATTGTTTGAAATGAAAGAACCCCAAAGTTACTGTGCAAAAGTCATTTTAACTCACTAGTCAACTTAAACACGTTGCCATCGAGTTGATTGTAACTCATAGAGACCCTGTAAGTCCGAGGAGAACTGCCCCATAGGGTTTCCAAGTAGCAGCTGGTGGATTTGAACTGCTGACCTTTTGGTTAGCAGCCAAATGCTTAACGAGTAAGTCACCAGGGCCCAATCTACTTAATAAAGTTAGTTAAAACCAGATCATGTAATCCATTAATCCATGTAACGAGCACATATGAACTGTGATCTAGTCAGTACACCCACAGCAAGTGACTGAGCCATTGCCGGCCCCTTCTCCCTGTGGAAGTCTCACTCTTTCCATAGGACTAACTGCGAGGCATATCAATTGGTAGGTTACATATTTGTTGTTGGTGTTGTTAGCTGCCGTTGAGTCATGTACAACAGAACAAAATGCTGCCCAGTCCTGTGCCATCCTCATGTTGGGTGGGTGGATCTGATCCTTGTGATCTATAGGGTTGTCATTGACTAATTTTCAGAAGTAGATCGCCAGGCCTTTCTTCCTAGTCCATCTTAGTCTGAAAGCTCCAGTGACAACTGTTCATCATCACAGCAACACACAAGCCTCCACTGACGGACAGGTAGTGGCTTCCCATGAGGGACGTTGGCCGGGAATCAAACCTCGGTCTCCTACATGGAAGGTGAAAATTCTACCACTGAACTACCATTGCCCCATTGCTTAAATATTGATAAATCTTACTTTCTCTTATATTTTTATATTTAATAAATAAGAATTAGACATTCTAATGTTTTCTTCCTGAATCGTGTTGAATCATTTTGCATACCACCAAGGGTGCACACACACACATACCCATCTACCCAAAGCTTGCTTTGGAGACCATGGCTTATAGCCAATGGCTCTATTAAGCCTCACGGTTAAGAATAAAAGTCTGAAGTCTATATTTGAATTTGAATCTCATCTCTACCATTTATTAGATTTGTGGTGAGTTTTTTTGCCTCTCTAAGCACCCGTTCCCAACTGAAAAATGCTTTTGATGATAATAGTTCAGCATGTGAGAGTCTTAACTCAAGGAAGCCTTGCGGTTATCCCTTAATTACTGTGAGAACCGATCTCTGGCTGCCCTGTGTCAAATTGAGAAAGATGCTCAAATGAGCCCAACTGCAAAGGCTGCTTTCTCCAATTTTTAATTTTTTTAACTTTTTCAAATAATACTGAAAGATGTGAAAAAAAATAGTAAAACGAACATCCATATACCCATCATATAGATTCAAAAATGGTTGACTTTCTCACCATTTTCAAGGAAGTAGAAGACATCATGATATTTTACCCCAAAATACCTCAGCACGGGTCTTTTAAGAACAAGGCAATTTCCTATGCAACCACAGTCACACTCAAGATCATACTTATGAAAATTAACAGTAATTCAATACTACCATCTAATATTAGTCTGTATTCAACATTCCCCAATTACCTCAAAAATGTCCCTTAAAGCTAGAACCTACCCCCAAATCCAGAATCCAGTTAAGGTCACATACAGCATTTGTTGTTATGCTTCTGGAGTTTTGTTTATTGTTTTTGTTTTCGTCTTTTAACTTTTGAAGAGTCCAGGCAAATTGTTTTGTATAATATACCACACTTTTTTTTTTAACAGCTTTATTGAACTATAATTCACACACCATACAATTTACCTATTTAAACTGTACAGTTTACTGTGTTTTAGTTTATTCACAGAGCTGTGCAACCATCATTTACAATTAATTTTAGAACATTTTCATCACCCTAAAAAGAAACTGGTATCCTTTAGCAGTCACCCCTATTCTCCCCACCTCGCCTCCACCCAGCTCTCCATGTGTCTGTGGATTGCTTATTCAGGACATCTTTTATGAATCAAATCATGCATTATGTGGTCCTTTGTAACTGGCTTCTTTTACTTAACATGACGGTTCCAAGGTTCACCCATGTTGTAGCATGTATCGGCATGTCATCCCTTTCTATTGCTTGATAATATTCCACTGCATGGATATAACATATTTTATTTTTATCCATTTATCAATTGTTGGGCATTTGAGTTGTTTCCACATAATGTTGCTTTGAGCATTCATGTACAAGTTTCATGTGGATACGGGTTTTCGTTTCTATTGAATATTTCATACTCTTGATATGTTTGATTATTTATTTGTGGTTTTTGTACTCTATTCCTTGATCCCCAGTATTTCCTGCAATCTGAAAGTTGTTAAGTCAGAGGCCTGCTGAGATTCAGATTAAATATTTGGGTACGATTACTTCTTAAGTGTGGTTTTCAGACACCAATGTTTGGATAGTCCTTCTTTCTGCTCTTGTATTTGGAAATCATGTCACCTCGTCAGCTTCCTTCCACTTTCATCTAACTTTACACACATTCTGTGAAGGTGGGCATTAGAACAGTGCCACCATCTTCCTACAGAGTCAAGCATTCATGGACCTTTTGGCAGGCCTTAAACTAAGAGTAAGGACTGGCAGCACAAACAGTTAAGCCTTTAGCTGCTAACCAAAAGGTTGGCGGTTCAAACCGACCCAGTGGCTCTGTAGGAGAAAGACCTGGCGATCTGCTCCCATAAAAATTACAACCAAGAAAACCCTAGGAGGCAGCTCTGCTCTGTCACATGAGGTTGCGTTGAGTCATAATCAACTCCATGGCACCCAATAAAAACAACAAGCCAAGTGTGTATGTCTCCACTGAAGCCAGTAGTTGAAATCGTCAGAAATCAGAACAGAGTCCAATAGGTTCTAAAACATAACTCGTGTTTTCCCTGAAGACCCAACGGTACGCATTTGAATCAGATTCCTGTGGTACAACAGGCTGTTGATTAACTCTCGGGATCTATCAATAGCATATATGAAAATTATCTAATACTTAGATATCAGTAATACTGGACAAATGGTAAAAATCACTGCAAGTACTGGAGAGAGTTCGCCTGTCCTAGCATAGCTCATCTGGGAAGCAGAGAAGGGAAATGCTATAAATTTCATATTTGATCCCAGTCTTCTTTGTCATCAGGTTTGCATTATTAATGAAGGAGGTCTCACTTGTGAGTGCCAGTAATATATTTGTACTGGGTGCTTGTTAACATAAAGCTTAGCTTACTGTTGGTGCACTTAAGTTTCCAGAAAAAAAAAAAATCTTACGTCTGGAGCTGCAGGAAAGCAGTTACATATATTACTCAGAAATAAAAATAAAATGACAAAATATTTCTAAATGGTGTCAGAATTGAAAAACTTTCTTTTTTTTTTTTTTTCAAGTGCCAATGAAATTATTGTTTTGATTAAGGTTATTAACAAGGAAAAATAAAAAATAAAACCTTCCAAAAGTGGTTATTATATGTTAGAGTGTAAATGCAAGTATGAAAAACTTTCTTGATGCTGAAAAATAAACTGCGATCACTCAGACACACTTTCGAACCAAAGGCATGTTCATTTCCGGGGGCTAACAATGTCCGTTTTTTCAGCTGTCTGCATCACCATCCCGGTTGAGAGGTGAATTGGCCAGTGTTTCCGTGCAGGATGTTAAAATGGCATTTACATCTTTTGCGGCTCCTATGCTGTTATCTCCTTCAATTGCGCATTGAAAACTCCCCACACCCTGCTACTGAAATGCCGTTGGGAACATGTGCTGATTTTAAAATGTGCTGTGGTAAACAATTGCCAGTGGCTCCTCAGTTAGACAAATACATCTCCACAATCTCTTCGTCCCCCTTTTGGGACGAAGAGCACACATTATTGTGACCCTGACTACATAATGTTTCTATATTACCTACTACCTTGTTGTAGAATGCAACAGTTATGTCCATTTTCTCAACCAACGTTTACTGATCACCCATTCAATGCTGGAAGTCCCTGGGTGGTACAGTTAAGAGCTCAGCTGCTAACTGAAAGGTTGGCTCTTCAGAAGAAGGGCCTGGCAATCTACTTCCAAAAAATCAGCCACTGAAAGCCTTATGGAGTGTTCTACTCTGACCCACATGCAGTTGCCACGAGTCAGAATCAATACAACAGCAACTGGTTTGGGTTTTTTTTATCCTATGATGGGACCTGGTTTGCCTAGGACTTTCTTGGTTTTAGCACTGAAAGTTCAGTGCCCTGGAATACCCTCCAAAACCAAAAAAACCTGTTGCCATCGAGTAGATTCCGACTCATTGCAACCCTATTGGACAGAGTACAACTGCCCCATAGGGTTCTCAAGGAGTGTCTGGTGGATTTGAACTGCTGACCTTTTGGTTCTCAGCCAAGCTCTTAACCACTGGGCCACCAGGGCTTCCTGTTCTCCTCAGCCTGGAAGAATTCTTCAGCCTTTCCTCGTCTTTTGTGACTAACACTTGTGAAGCATACAGGCCAGTTGTTTTTAGAATGTCCTTGACTTTGGGTTTGTCTGACGTGTCCTCATGATTAGATTCGTGCTGTACATGTTCGGCATGTAAGTCATGTTATGTGGTTCTTGGTGCATCCCATCAAGAGGCACACACTATCAATTTGTCCGTTATTGGTAATGACAACTTTAATCAATTGGTTAAGGTGGGGGTCTGCCAAGTTTGTGCACTGTAAAATTACCAATTTTCCTTTTGTAATTAACAAGTAATCTGTAAGGAGATACTTTGAGATTATGTAAATATCCTGTTCCTCATCAAACTTTTACCCAACGAGTTTAGCATTCATTGATGATTCTTGCTGGGATCAATTATTACAATGATGACTGCAGAGTGGTGATTTTTCTAACTCTGTCATTCTTTCAATATTTGTTAGTTTGTGTTTGAAGATGATTTTTTTTTTTTTAATAATTGATAAAGAGACAAGGTACCTAAATCTAGAACTGGATAGAAATGACCAGCATATCTTTAAAAAATATACATACATATATATATAACAATACGTACATATATATATATAAAACAAACAACCTACACACACATTTATGCCAGGAATGGTGAGCAGAAAAAAGACTACCTCTTTCACTACACACTCCCACTTGTGGATTGAATTATGTCTTCCAACTATGTGTGTCAACTTGGCTAGGCCATGATTCTCAGTATTGTGTGATTGTCCACCATTTTGTCATCTGATGTGATTTTCCAAAGTGTTATAAATCCTACCTCTATGATGTTAATGAGATGGGATTAAAGGCCCTTATGTTAACGAGGCAATACTCAATCTACAAGATTAGCTTTTGTCTTAAATCAATCTCTGTAGAGATACAAAAGAGAGAAGCAAGCAGAGAGACAGGGCGACTTCATACCACCACGAAACAAGAGCCAGGAGAACAGCACATACTTTGGACCCAGGGTCCCTGCGCTGAAAAGCTCCTTGACCAGGGAAGATTGATGACAAGGACCTTCCCCCAGAGCCGACAGAGAGAGAAAGCTTCTCCCTGGAGCTGGCACCCTGAATTTGGACTTCTAGCCTTCTAGACTGCAAGAGAATGAATTTCCCGTTGTTAGAGCCACCCATTTGTGGTATTTCTGTTATAGCAGCATGAGATGACTAAGACATCCCCTTACCCAGTGAGATGGGCTGGAAGGAGAGCCAGCAAGGCAGCCTTGGGGCCAAGGTCAGCAGGAACCGGTCATTCAGAGAGTGTAGATTTCAAGCCACCCTAAACCTTTCCTCTGTATAAGCTAGTTCTTGGAATATTATTACTCTTGGGTTTTTTTTTTACCCTCTAAAAAAAAAGTAACATCACCTTCTTTGACAATTTGCGCCAGGTTCTCAGATTCAGCATTCTGGTCATCTTCTGCACTTTATAGGTGAGCAGACCTTTCGAATGACTGAAGCCTCTGTCATCAGCAGAATCACAGATAAGTGAGGGCCAAAACTGTACAATTCTGGAACTACTGAGAAGCATGACTAGGGACAAAAGAAAATATCAGAGGTCTTTTATATCTCTGTGCTCACTCATAAACCTGATGAGCAAACCCATTGTTGTCGAGTCAATTCTGACTCATAGCGACCCTATAGGACAGAGTAGAATGGCCCCATAGGATTTCCAAGGAGTGCCTGATAGATTCTAACGCCAACTTCTTGGTTAGCAGTTGAGCTCTTAACCACTGTGCCACTAGGGCTCCAAACCTAATGAGAGACGTTTGAAAATTTCTCTCCAATCTGTCTTCCATGCACAACAAACACAGAAAACTTTGGAAATATCGCATTGATGAAGGGTAGGGTTGCACAGGCCATTATTGTAATTGCCATCGATGAGTTTTACACCTGTAAAAAGTTGAATTGGTAAAAGTTGTGTGATAGATATATTTACAGCAACAACAAAACAACAGCAAAAAAAAGAGTAGCTGCTGAGACTGCTTATGTACAACTAGAACCTCATGGGATTTGGTTTCTTGCTTTGGAGGTTTAGGGTCATGGTTTCATGGGACATCCCAGTTAGTTGGCCCAATAACATATTTAGTGCTTCTGTTCTACCTCATAGTTCATTGTGCAGGCACAACAATTCGTCTCTATTTTCCTAGAACAATAGAGGAAGAAGGCGAGTCAGGAATAGGAGGAGGATATGGAATGTGTGGCTAATTGCCTCCATGAACAACTGCCTCCTTTGCCATGAGACCAAAAGAACTGGATGGTGCCTGGCTACCATTAGTGAACATGTTGATCAAAGATCTTATGAAAAAATCCTGATCAAAAGGGGGAAAATGCACAAGAGAATTTCAAATTCTCATGGACTCCAGACATCCTAAAGCCATGAAGATTGCGTGAACCCCTGAAACTCTTCCCCTGAGATAATCTTTACACCTTACACCAAAAATATCCCCTGAAGTCTTAAAACCAAAAATTCAGACTCAAAGTGACCCTATAGGACAGAGTAGAACTGCCCTATTGGGTTTCCAAGACTGTAATCTTTACAGGAACAGACTGCCGCATATTTCTCTTGCGGGGCTGCTGGTTAGCTGCCCAGTGCTTTAACCACTGCACCACCAGTGCTCCTACACCAAACAATAGTTTAGCTTAACTAGTAAAAAATGTCTGCCTTGAGCATTATGCTCTTTTAAGAACTATCTACATGGGATCAAATGGACAACAGCAACTTGAAAGATTAGATAGGAACCTTAGGGGGCAGTGAATTTATGTTAATGAGGGAAGAACAACTCAGAAAAGGAGAGTGAGAGTGGTTGCACAACTCAAAGAATGTCATCAATGTCTCTGAATTGTCCCTGAAGAAACTGTTGGATTGGTGTATGTTTTGCTGTGTAGATTCTCAACAACAACAGCAAAATAAATAAAATTATTAAAAAGAATGGTTTTTCTCTTTCTGGTGCCTGGGATGTTTAAGTGGGTTTGGTTTACTGCTTGCAATCCAAGTGTGTGCAGTATGGGTTTATCAGTTGTACGAGAGCAGAGGTTACAGCAGCTGAATTTAGTGACAATATTCATTTCTTGCAGAAGCGAGTAGACCACTGGGGAAAGTGTTGTATCTCTTGGTGCATTTATCTGACAGCCAGGCAATGAACACTAAAGAATGTATTCCAAGTATTTGAGATAGGGACTCCCAGAGGGAGAGGAGCTCGAAGCCAAGTTAGTTGCTTCATGAGTTTTTAATTCAAAGGCTAGAAGGGCAGAAAAGATGGAAAACAGAAAGCCAATTACCTGAGAACCCTCTGCCAGGAGCTACAGGAAGACTGAGTGGGGCGGAAGAGAGACTTGCCTGGGCAATAAAGTCCGTAGCACTGTGTCTGTCCCTTAAAGCTGATGAAGAGTTTGTGCTTGTCATACCACAGGTTCTTTAAAGTTCACCCTCATTACGTCCTTGTGTAGAAAGGGGTGACAACCTTGAGGAGAATATTCACTCCCTTTCCTTGGTTTCTTGGTCAGGTCGCAGACATAAAAGAGAAGCTGAAGCTCTCTAAAAAGGTCTGGTCGGCTTTACCCTACACCATCTGCAAGGATGAGAGCGTGACAGCGGGCACGTCGAACGAAGAGGAATGCTGGAACGGGCACAGCAAAGCCAGGTGAGGCGGGGCTCGCGGTTCACATGGACAGGGCACTGCACATCTAGTCTTGGAAGACTCTCCTGGCACAACTCTGCAGACCTGTTTATGGAAAAAGCAACGGAGGGTGGAGGGGCAAGTCGTCACTTAGCGACAGCTGTTCAGAGTGACAGGTTTGATGGGCGCCAGGGAGCACTTACTCTCAAGGTGCCATTAAGTGTGGAATCCTCGTTCTGCATGCCTCGCCTCTGGATGAGGACAGAGGGCTGGTGACAGATGCCAGGCTGTAGACATTCTGAGATCTCAAAGAGCCCTTTTATGTTCGCTTAATGACTCTAAGATACTGGAGCTATTTTTATCCATAGTTAAATTTGCACAGCTTTTTTTTTCTTTTCCATCACAAGTTAAAGCAGGAAATGAAAATTCAATTATAATTTTGCTCCACCATCAGAGGAAAAAATGCGGCCGAAGTGTTCACTGGAAGGGTAAAATGACTGAGAGAGCACTGGGGAAGGGTTGTAATGGGCCCTGTGCCTTGCGAAGCCCCATCGGAATCTCCTGATGAGAGATGGCTCTGTTTTTCTTCCTTCTGCTCTGCTGACCAATGGTGCAGTGAGTTGGTATGGAATTTCTGCAGTTCTTGATGCAGCCTAGGAGTGGGGTTGGCCTGGTTTTCATAGGGTGGAGAAGGTGGATGGGGGAACTGGTTGGGAGTTGGCATGCAGGGCAGGACACCAGGCGAGGAGTCTGCCTGAGCCCTCATCGGCAGGGTTGTAGGTGGATAGAGCAGCTGGTAAATTGGACTCAAGGAATCTTTGGGGATTGGCCAACAGGTGGAGAAGCTAAGAGGGAAGTCTGTTCTGGGGCCTTATTGGGAAATTTCCATTGTTTGAACCAGCTGCAATCAAAAGGGAACAAGGCAGTACATGGATGTTAAGTTCGGTAGGAACTGCAGAAGTTAAGTAGGGGGTGCAAGTGAGAGCTCATTAGGTATTATTTCTTAATGTGGAGTTGCATTTTTTAGCATCTGTTGGTAGTGATACTAGGAAGAGCTTAGCAAGGTGAAAATAAGACAGCTACAGAAAAAGCTGTAATCATTTCACGTTGTCCCAAAATATCAATATCCAACTTTTAGCTCTCGAAGGTATGGAAGGAAATTCCTGATATTAACAACATGCCACTCAAAAGTACTTAGTTACCAGTGTCTGGTCTTTTAGGAAGGACACTTAGGCCAGCAAAGTCAGCTGTAAATGAACAATATCTAGGAATCGTTCCAGGAATGTGTCTTGGAATTGTTGTTCTAGGAATGTGTCTTTTCCTAATGACTGTACAGAAAGACCTTGTAAAGAGGATCTCCAGATGGCCTCATGAATAAAGTGGTTGATACCGAAGGCTGCACCATTGCCCATGTGTGTTTACCTTTCAGACCTGTCTAAAATGAAGGCTGTGTTTGGAACTGCATTCCCATGGATAGTTGCACAGGTTGCTGGGTATTGTTATATACATACTTCAGTTATTACAAAAGCAAATATAAAGAATTGCACAGGGTGAGGATTTGGGGGAGGGTAGCACACCCCATCAAGAAGATGAATGGGGAAGATAAGGACCATTCAAGTTAGAGCCAGAGAAGATCAGGATGATCTAGCCAACTTCTTCATTGGGTAGGTTTAAGAGTTAGTCCAAGATTACTCAGTTAACAAAGATGAAAGCTGAGAGTCTCTCAAATCCTAGCCCGGTGTTCTTTTTACTGTAATGCTCTGCCTCTAAACAAATGACGAAAAAATATGGCCACCAAGCAGCCTTTACGGAAAGGGCTGGTGAACTGCTTCCATAAAGATTACAGCCAAGAACACCCTACTGAATTGTTCTACTTTGTAACACGTTGGGATCGCCATGAGTCAGAATCAACTCGACCGGCAATGAGTTTGATTTTTTTTTTTACCCAGGTTGTTGTTGTTACTCTTAGATGCCATCGAGTAGTACTGACTCATAGCGACCCGATGTACAACAGAAGGAAACACTGCCTGGTCCTGCGCCATCCTCACAATCATTGTTATGCTTCAGCCCATTGTTACAGCCACTGTGTCAATCCATTTCGTTGAGGGTCTTCCTCTTTTTCGCTGACCGTGTACTTTATCAAGCATGACGTCCTTCTCCAGGGGCTGAGCCCTGCTGATAACATGTCCAAAATATGTGAGACGTAGTCTCGCCATCCTCCCAGGTTAGGAGACCTGAATAAAACAGAGCCTTAGCTCTATAAAAGATTTAGTGGATCTGCTTTAGTTTGTTCATTCCATCAGTCCATCAGCAATATTGTTAAGCAGCCCCTCTGTCAAAGCTCTGAGAATTAAGCGCTATAAGATGGCAATGCGTTTAACACGTGCAAAGGCACGGTGGCTGGACAAAGTATGGTGATCTGGAAACTTCAAGTACTAGACAGCTGGACTGTAAGTTTGGGAAGCGGCCACAGAAATGGAGACACGACTGGATTAGTATCATGGATCAGATTTGAATTTTATCCTGAGTTCAATGAGAAGTCATTGGAGGATTTTATGTAGGTGAGAGAAATGATCAGGTTAATGCAATAAAATTATTTGCAGGGGTATTCTGCAAGATCATTAAATACAGTGAATCTTTTATTATGTAGTAAGTATGTTGTTAAAAAAGATGAGGTTGTTGAATATTTTTGACTTAAATTATGTTCACATTGAAAAATTATAATTTCATAGTTTATTTTAGCTCCTTTTTCATTATTCTTCCACTGGAAGTGAATCTGAATATTATAAGTTTATTTTTAATAGCATAGTAAGAACGGATGACGACTTCTTAAGTTTAATGGAAGCTTTCTTTCCACTCAAATATTAATTGATCTAGAAACACATGCCTAAGTGCATGAAAGAAGTTCTTCATTTAAAGAAATTTTACTGAATTATTTTGTAAGTTGAAGAATCCTTTTGTAATGCTGCTATTTTTTTTTTCTACTTTCAAAGTATAGATTTTCAGATGACAGATCTTAAATGTTTAGGAATGCTTGTAAAAAAAAAAAAAGAAAATATAGTCAGATTATTCTTATCACCCATGTGAAATAAAAGAACTAGAACGTTTATTTAAAAAAACTAGTGGAAGTGTTAATGGATATGTAACAGACAGGCTTATTAACACTAGCAGAGATTTGTCCTGATCTGGAGTTTATAAACCCAAGCCTGAAGGATGAGGTCACCAATAAATCAGGCGTTTTCTCTCTTTCTGTTTTATTTGTCAGACTCCCGCACCCACTTTCTTCTCTTCAGACCCACCCTGCAGCCCTTTTGAGTATTTGATCAGGCTTTTCTTCCATCACCCACATTTTTTCTGATTATTTTCTGAATCTTACCCCACAGCTCTTTACATATTTCCTTGATTCAGAAACATACTAACTTTGCATTTGAACATTTCTGGAATCAAAATGACTCTTACAGTGGGTATGTACATCTACTGCGGTGATTATCTTGTTTTCCCAAAAAGCTGTTGCTAATGGCACCTGTCGAAACCCATGCTGACTTGAAATTGAGAGAACAAGATACACAGAGATGTGGCTGGTATGGCGGCCATGGGTTGGAAGCTGCTGTGTTGAGAGCGAGGGTGTGTGTCCGCTTGGATATGAACTCACCCCCAGCCCCTCACCCACCCTCACCCCACGTCAGCAGATCTCACTCTGCCCTGTAGCTAAGCAGGCCTGGAGACAGGAAGCGCGTTAGGAGAGGGAGACGTTTGCCCATTGATGGGTGGGAATTGTGGTGTGCCCCGGGACCCGATTACATTCATTCCGACTGCAAGACCAGGTGGTCCGGAGACCCTCTCCCCTCCTTCCCCTCTCTTTCCAACCTCCTGAGACAGTGTGAGGATCAAGGAGATAATATCTATGAACTCTCGAAAAATGCTTCTCCAGCTTTAACGTGCAGGCTACACTTTGCAGGATCTTGTTAAAATGCTGATTCTGATTCACTGAGTTTGAAGTGGGGCTAGAGATTCTGCATTTCTAGGGGACGCGGTTGTTGCTGGTTCAGGGACCGCACTTGGAGTTGCAAGGTGCTAAGGCAGGATTGCCAGATTTAACAAATAAAAATATAGGATACCAAGCGTGACATACTTTTACTAAAAAGTGTGTTTGTTACTTATCTGAAATCCCACTTTAGCTGGGTTTCCTATATTTTATCCGGCAACTCTAAGGCCCTATTAAGATGTAAGATATTCTCTTTTTCAGTTCATACATAAGCCTCGGGGAGCATGTTATAATTTTTTGTTTTCTCTTTGCTTTCACGGATACCCTTGATGTTTCCTTTAATGGAGCTTTGCTAATATTAAACACAACCGAAGCAGTAGGGGAGATAACATGATTCAGTAGTGGTTAAGAGTTCAGCTGCTAACCAAAAGGTCCGCAGTTCGAATCCACCAGGTGCTCCTTGGAAACCCTATGGGGCAGTTCTACTCTGTCCCATAGGGTCGCTATGAGTAGGAATCGACTAGATGGCAATGGGGTTTTTTTGTTTGTTTGTTTTTTGTTTTTTCACTGTGGATAGCCAGGGAAGATAGGCAAAGGTGAAGTCATCTCAGCAACAAACTGTTTAGGCTTCACGTGTGCCTCAGGAGAGAATTTTGATATCGTCCATACAGACCTCTGGTCTCAAACGGGGGATGCCATTGTTTGGCCAAGGATGAGATGAATACTCAGAATCATTGGTCAGTAATTGATTCAATTCATACTCCAAATCCCATCCTAGTTATCAGAAGGGCTAACTGAGGATTTTCCTCCGCGTTTACCAGAGTGTCTGTCAAAGAAGGAAGGCAGCCTTGGAAGCGTTTTCTGTGCATTTTCAGGAGAAAAGAGCTTGGAAGTGCAGCTTCCATTCTTGCCATTTCTCACTCACCTCAGCATCTTAGGTGGGAAGTGGAAGAAGACGCGGCAGCATTTTGACTTGACTCAGACAAATAGGAGTTGAAAGGAAGCTAGTAAGTAATGGAGGAAAATCGATAACAATCTAGAAGGCCCAGGGAAAAAAAATCAAAGACTCGTGGTGCAGCTTACAAATCTAGGCCTCCTCAAGATGCCGGCGTCAACCGAGAGAGACTAGGAGGATGTTTGCAGCCATTCGTCATTCCTGGGAAGGGCGTCCTGGGCAGCCAGGTGGCCGGAATGAGCTGTCGGTGAGGGAGCTGGGGAAGAATGATGAGATGGGCGGCAGGAAAGCATAGACTTGGAAGGAAATAAAACTTTTCTACGGTTAGCATACAAAGATTAGAACTTTGTCTGGTAGCAGCCGAAGAGGGAAAAGAGCCCTGATGGCGTTCACGGAGGCTTCTGCCTTTTCGCTCACAGAGAGGCACATTCTGCTTTTCTCAGGACGTTTGTTGTTAGCTATCACAGAGTGGGCCCCCGACTTACGGCGACCCCGCGTACCGTGCTGCTCTGCCCTGTCCCATCTTCATGATTGGATTGGACCATTGCGATCGGTAGAGTTTTCATTGGCTGATTTTCAGAAGTAGATTGCCACGCCTTTCTTCCTAGTCCCTCTTAGACTTGAAGCTGCCCTGAAACTTGGTCAGCAATAGGCAACCCTCCACTGACAGATGGTGACTCGTATAAAGAGGATTGACCAGAATCGACCCTGGTCGCCTGCGTGGGGCACAAAATCTAGCGCTGAACCACCAGTACCTCGTTCTTTAGGACGCAGCCGTATCAAACTCTATCTTCTGTAGCTTTCTTGCGGATTGCTTTCTCTTCACGGAGTTCCTTTTTCTAAACTCAGAGAGGTTGAAAAGGAAAAGTGAGTATGGGAGAGAACAGGGTGGGGCTGGAAGAAGGCAAATGAAAGCCGATCCGAGAGTCCAGCCCCACCGGCACACCGGGTGTGTGACAGGGCATAAAATATTTCAGAGTCTTCGAGGCCTCTTGAGTCAGTCATTTCCAGACCTCTCCCCTTCCCCTCTAAAACTCTGAATACAGCCTTCCACCTTTGCCTCTTGTAAGGTGGCGTAAACAGTCTGCCCTCGAATGATAACCTAAAAGTTGGCAGTTCAAACCCACCCAGTGATACTGCAGAAGAAAGGCCTGGCAATCAGATTCTGAAAGGTCACAGCCTTAAAAACTCTGTAGAGCAGTTCTACTCTGCACACATGGGGTCACCATGGTCAGAATCTGCTGGACAGCAACCAACAGTAACAACAACAAAGGCAGGATTTAGCTCTCAATCTGTCCTTTGTTTAAAACGCCTTCAGGGAGACGGTGATCAAGGAGCTGGCTGAGGATTAATTGGATCCATTGGAAACAGAGCTTTTTCAGGGAGCCTCTTCTGTATTTCAAGCCAGCTGATCCTCACAGAAATAACTGTGTCCCTAAGGCCAGGAGGTAAATACAGTAAATTGAAAGAAATAGGAAAAGTAGAAAAATCTAGAAAGTAGATCAAGCACTCTCCCAAGTCACAGAGGGGATTGACTAACCAAGGAAAATAGCAAGACATGACTGGATAAGTCTGAGCAGATGGAAGAAGGGCGAAAGGATGCATTGTGATGAGAAATCTGTCAACGAGAGTGACTCGGCAGGATCGGGCAGGATAATATTGCTTTACTCTGATTGGGGAAATAGGTCCCAAAGCAAGTCAGCTACAGTTTAAAGAACTGTCAAATGTTCAATATAGACCAGGCCCTGCTGGTGTGCCCATTTAGTCTCGTATACATGGTTGAGCGATGTGTATTATTGCTTGTTTTATGGGCCTAAGACACTTCCACTTTTGCTGGAGATAAGGGTTATGCAAAGAGACCAAACACAATTGCCAACAAAATAAATGGCCTCGTGAGGTCCTGGGCTCCCACTGATTCCTCCAGGTGCACTCCCGACATCAGGGACATCCATGAATTTAGCCTCAGGCTCTCCCTCTCGAGTGGCAGAGTAGCCAATGTATTTATTTTTTTATTGTGGTAAATATATATAACATAAAATTTGCCATCTTAACCATTTTATGTGTGCAATTCAGTGACATGAATTATATTCACCATGTTGTGGAAACCTCCCCCCATCCATTTCAAAAAATGTTTTAATCATCCCAAACAATATCCACACTCAATACCCCTAAGAAATACCTCCCCCTTCTCACCTTTCCCTTATAAGTGAGATCATATATTTGTCCTTTTATGTCTGACGTTTCACTTAGCATAATGTTTTCCAGGTTCATCCATGTTGTAGCATGTAGCAGAATTTCGTTTCCCTTTGCGGCTGAGTAATATTCCATTGTCTGTATATACCACCTTTTGTTTATCTATTCATCGGTTGATGGAATTTTGTGTTGTTTCTACTTTTTGGCTATTGTGAACAATGAACATTGAACTGCAGTGAACATTGGTTTACAAGTATCTGTTTGAATCCTTGCTTTCGGTTCTTTTGGGCATATACACCTAGAAGTGGGATTGCGGGGTCATATGGTAATACTGTTTAACTTCTGAAGAACAGCCGAGTTGTTTTCCACGCGGTCTGCACCAGTTTACACTCCCGCCAGCAATGCATTTGTTACTGTTGGTAGTTGACATGGAGTGGATTCCAGCTCATGGAGAGCTCATGTGACCCCATATGTGCAAAGTAGAACTGCTCCATAGGGTTTTCAAGGCTGTGACCTTTCAGGAGCAAATCGGCAGGCACCTCTGCGTGGGTTCGAACCACCAAACTTTAAGGCTACTGGTTGGGCGCTTAACCTTTTGTGCCACCCAAGCACTCTTCCAGCAATGCAGAAGTGTTCCAGTTTCTCCACATCCTCTCCAACACTTGTTATTGCCTTTTTTTTTTCCTTCAAATAATAGCCATCCTAGTGTGGGTAAAGTGATATCTCATTGTGGTTTTGATTTGCATTTCCTTAATGACTAATGGGAATCCCCAGGGGGTGCAAATGGTTAAGGTGCATGGCTGCTAACCAAAAGATTGGAGGTTCAAATCCACCCAGAGGCTCCCCAGAAGAAAGGCCTGGAGTCTACTTCCGAAAAATCAGCCACTGAAAGCCCTGTGGAAGACAGTTCTACTTTGACGCACGCGGGGCCTCCATGAATCAGAATCAACTTGACAGTAATGACTCATGATGTTGAGCATCTTTTCACGTGCTTATTGGCCATTTGTATATCTCCCTTGGAGAAATGTCTATTCAAGTGCTTTGTCTATTTTTTAATTGGGTAGTTTGTCTTTTTCTTGATGCCAGTTTCTTTTTCAACTGTGTTTTAAGTTTCCACTTTGTTTCTAAAGTTGCCCTTTGAATACACCAAAAGGAGAAAAGGTTTTTGAGGACACAGGTGCATTGCTGCTTGTTTTTATTGTAAGCGGCTGAGCATCAGTAGGCACAGTTAGAAGCTGGGTTTACTTGGCAGTCTCTTATTGTTCGTGGATGTTCAGACTCCCAGGGGTAGCATTCCCAGGCACGCTATCACAGTCAGCTTCTGATAAATGAGTCTCGGCTAGCCGTGCAGTGTGCACAGCGTATGAAAGAAACGAGCCCACCTCTGACTCAGCAGAGGGACATCTGCGGGAGTCATTTTCCGAAACGCAGAAGAGCCACGCCAGAACTGGCGGTCACCTTGCAGCCCCTTTCAATCCCAGCATCAGCGAAGTGCAATAGCATGCACCTGCGATTATGTATTCCAGTGGGCTTTAGCAATTAGGTCGAGCTCATGGCGCCTAGCACATATAATTACCTGTCAATAACAGTCAACCCAATGTCATATTTTACAAGTTATATCCAGAAGACAATCTCCGAGCCTAACAAGAATTTATTTACATATCAAATATGGTAAAAGGCAGGACAAAAGTTATGCTTCACTGCAAAAATAAAGAGATATAATTTCATGACTTTTCTTTTAATTCCTATGAGGACGTTTTCGAGGGCAGTAAATACTGTGATGTTTCATGGAAAGGAATTTGCGATGCACTCTGTGTGTTTTATTGTTCATTATTTAGTGAACATGAAGTTGATTTTGTTCAAGATATGGATGAAGACATGGCACTTATTCTGGGGACCTCTGATTTACAATGAGTAAACCAATTCATACACAAATATATCATGTGGAAGATTTAATACCTGAAAGGGGGCTTAAATATAAAGCTTCTCTGTGTGTTTCTATTTCTTCATTTGGAGGCTGGTGGATAGAACTTTTGGTTCCCAGAATTGGAAAATGATTTGCAGGAAGGGTAAGAATTTTAAGCATAAGTATATTATATTAGACTGTGTAAATAGAAATGACAAAATAAAAGATTTTTTTAAGCTTTCAAGCAATGATAACAGATGCAGTGAGCAAATAATAATTGCAGTTAGGCAGGGCAGCCACCAGCCTCTAGGATGCCTGTATTGGATGGTGATTCCCCGAGGTCCACTCTTCACCACCTCCCCGGCCCACCTTGGCCTGTGTCCTGAAGGAGAGCCTCTTCAGACTGTATTACCTGGGCTCATTGGCCTGTGTCCTGAAGGAGAGCCTCTACAGACTGTATTACCTGGGCTCCTTTACCCTCTGGCTTCCAGTTGGGTTCAGCCAATGGGAGGCAGCAGCTGGAGGTCAGAAGGAGGAAGGAGAGAGGCCAGGATCTCATTCTCCCAGCTCTCTCCCTGAAGGACGTTGACTTGGCAGTTGCTGTGTCCTTTACCTCTTCTCTGTGGTTTTAGCCCTACTGGGTTCTGGTAACAGCTTCCTTCCCTTGCTCCCACCTGCTGTTCCACCCTTGCTGGTTTCCTTTAATCTTGTCTGAAGTCCACTGCCATCGAGTCTATTCCAACTCGTAGCGACCCTGTAGGACAGAGGAGAACTGCCCCATAGGGTTTCTAAGGCTGTAATCTTTACGGAAGCAGACTGCCACATCATTCTCCCATGGAGCGGCTGGTGGGTTAGAACCGCCGACCTTTTGGTTAGCAGCCGAGGACTTAGCCACTGTGCCACTAGGTCTCCTTATAAGATGCATGCAGGGAGTAGATTCTCTAAGGAGAGGGGAATCCCTTGAAGGGAGTTTTGCTGCATAAGAAAGTAGAGGCTGAATGGAGGTGGTCTTTGATGGCTAAGCTACAAAGCGTAAACTATAATTTAGGATCGGCCAGGCAGTGTGGTACAGCGTTTGAACACGTGAGTTCTGGAGCTAGGCTTCCTGGGCTTAATTTATGGTTTTGCCATCTATTAGCCTGTGACTTTGGGCAGTTACTTTTTCTTGCTAAGCCTTGGTTTTCTATTTTGTAAAATGGAGATAAAATTATACCTACCTCATAGATTTACCAGCAAACGCAGTTAAAAATGCTTGTAAAGTCTACAATGCAGATGAACCTTAAAACATGGTGCTGAGTGAGACAGGTCTGTCACGTACGGATTGTATGATTTCATCTACATGATCTGTCTAGGATGGGCAAGTGTATAGAGACCAACATTTATTAGTGGTTCTCAGGGGTAGGTGGAGGGAGGGGAAAAAGGGATTCATTGCTTAAGGGATACTGAGCTTCTGTCAAAGGTGATGGGGAAATTTGGAAACAGATGATGACAATAGTTGAACAACACGATAGACATAAGTAATGTCATTGAATTGTACAGGTGAAGAATGATGAAATGGCAAATGATTTGTTATGTATTTACCACAATTTAAAAAATGAAAAAAAAAATTTTAATGTATGTCAAGTGCTTAGCACAGTGCCTGGCATTTAGTTAGTGCTCAGTGGGCTTTAGCTATTAACATTGAAAGTTTTTAAACAGAAGAGTAACAGGATGAAAGCACTATTTAATGGCGATGGATTAGACAACGTGTTGCAGGGTGCACTAGAAAGGAAAGCAGAAGGCAGGGAAGTCAACTTGAGGCTGCTGTGTCATCTATACTCCAGGGAGGGACATAGAGGAAGCAGGTGTGAGAATCTTCATGAGAAGAAGAGTAAGAAGACTGGAAAATTGACAGGTCATGAGTGTGAGAAGGAGTCCGAGAGGGTTCCAAGCACTTTTCTAAGATTGTTAGCCTCCACTGGTATAAATAAACCGAGGTGGCTTAGGCAGTTGACGTTGAAGGACTGACAATTTTTTTT
>NW_004443949.1:2827248-2828630 GCF_000243295.1 Trichechus manatus latirostris | reverse complement strand
CAGTGGTTAAGCACTTGTCTGCTAACCAGTGGGTAGTCTGAACCCACAAGCTGCTCCACAGGAGAAAGATGTGGCAATCTGCGTATGTAAACATTACAGCCTTAGAAACCCCACGAGGCGGTTCTACTCTGTCCTATAAGGTCACTGTGAGTTGGAATCGACTTAATGACAATGCGTTTGGGTTTCTTTTATTTTTTTCTTGGTCTTTCTCATCAGTATTTGTGTGTCTGCCCCAAACTCCTGTCCTCCTCCCCTGCCTCCCCTGCCTCCCCTCTCCCCAGAAAGAATGTTTCGAAGATTGCTCAGACAAGCTTGGATTGCAATCCCTGTTTTATCACATATTAATTGGGGTAGTAAAGAAATTACTTCTTGAGTCTCAGATTCTTCGTCTATAGAATGAGAACATTCCTGCTTAAAGGGTTTTTGGGAGCCTCATTTAAGACAGTCTGTGAAAGAGCTAAAACCGTATCTGGTGTATGGTGGGATCAATCACTTTATTTCCTCCCTATTCAGTTGTGCGCATACACATCAATAGACATGTGTATCTGATGTATTAAGAGAAATAGTAACACACTGATGCAGTAGTACACACAACTATTTTATTATTAAAGATCACAAAAGCAACAGAAGTAATTTGAAAGACTATTAAGGGAACATTGACATGAAACTTTTTGGGTTTGGACTAAGTGGTTTCAAGGTGCATAACTATAAAGGGAAGTTTTTTGTTTGTTTAAGTTTCTACCCTTACAAAGAGAGTTCCCAGTAGAAGATTTCTTGAACGTGAGAGGTGGAGTTGCCAGTGATTCTGTGTCACTGAAGCAAAAGGTGACACTTCTGCGCTTGAATTAATGAGATAGAAAGAAGCAAGTTACAGACGGAAGGCATTAAGTCATCTAACTCTTTGCCATCATCCCATTAAGTTGTTGCCTGCGAAAAATTTAGTGCTTCCTTCCATTTTAAATAACTCAAAAATTAAAAATAAGAAAGAAATTGTAAACACAGGATAATTACCAACCTGATAGACTTCATTGGTGTGAAATTTCTCAGAATCATCCCATTATTTCTGTCCTTCCTTGCTAAACTTCTCTCTTGCTCTTCACTTAGCCTCATTTCTCTCATTTTATCCATTCTATATACTACATCCAGGAGTCCTGGTGGCGCAACAGTTAAGCGCTCAACTGTTAACCAAAGGTTGGCAATTTGAACCCACCAGTGGCTCCATGGGAGAAAGACCTGGTGATCTGCTTCCATAAAGATTATAGCCAAGAAAACTCTATGGAGCAGTTCTACTCTGTCATATAGGGTCGCTATGAGTCATAATTGACTTGACAGCACCCAACAACAACACACTACATCTACTAAAATGCTTTATTATCTGTTGT
>NW_004443949.1:2810026-2815790 GCF_000243295.1 Trichechus manatus latirostris | reverse complement strand
AGATTTCCAGGCAGAAAAAAGGCAAATGGAAAGATCTCCATCAAGGAATGATCCTCGTGTACTCCAGTGTGGCTGGAGCATAGTGAATGAGTTGTTGAGTGGTGAGAGATAGTTGAGTATTGGGGCTTGGCTGAAGAGCTCCACGAGGGCAGCCATGTTAAGTTTAATGGCAGAAGGAAAGCTCTCAACACCTGGTGAAGCCAGAGTCCTAAAAGGACACAACCCTACACAGCAGCCCTGCTCATAGTGTTTATTAGCATTTTAAAACATGTATTAGCGAGGAACTATGCTAAATCTTTATGCATTTCGTCCTTATAGGATCCCTACAATGTAGGAATAATAATGCCCATTTTATATTGAATACAATGAGGCATAGCGAGATTAATTAATTGCCCAGTCACACAAACTAGCGGGTGATGGAGCCATGAAATGAATGAAGATCTGCAAGAACTGAGCAGAAAAATGGCAGTATATATGGATAATTTGGGTTTTTTATTACATACTCAATTGGATTATCCAAGAGTTCTGAGAACTGGCAACAAGCGTGAGAACAGGAATCCACAGACTTCTGCTTGCACGGAGGGTGTATAGGAAAACTTTGCTCTGAGATGCAGTGCCATTTGTTCCTTTCTATTTCAAAATTTTCAAAATTAAAATCATAAGTAAATAAACTATTGTTTCTGGGTTCTTACATAACTCTGATCTTACAGACACTGTGAAGAAAAAGTTGATGCTTAGGGCAGGAACACATGTGCCAGATCTGCTTTTTTTTTGGGTTGTAAATTTGGCTTAATCATCCTATTCAGAGAAAGAAAATTGTTTACAGCGCTCATTGGCTCTGTCTTACCTTCCCAGGGCTGCCATAATAAAACATCACAAAGTGGATGTTTAAAGAACAGAAAGTTATTGTCTCACAGTTCTGGAGGCCAGATTTCTGAACTCAGGGCATTGACAGGGCTGTGCTCTCCATCAGCTCTAGCTGAAGATCCTTCCTTACCTCTTTCGGTTTCTGGTGCCCCGGGCATTTCTCGGCACTCCTTGGCTGCTATACAGGTAGTTCCTGGATTATGAAGAGTTCCTTTCCTAAATCTGTCTTTAAGCTGAATTTGTATTAAATTGGAACAATTAGAGATACAAACCAGTTATATCGGAACAGTTAGGTACAGATCGTATCTAACATCAGTCAGTCAAATGATTGCCTTAGTATATAGTATATAGTGTACCTTTCTGTGCATAGAAAACATTAAAGAAACACTTCCAGATACACTAAGACATGTTTAACATAATAATACAGTAATAATAATCATAATGTTTTGATGTGTGCTGCAAAATAGCGCCTGCTTGTTATTACGAGCCATTGTATATTCCTCGAATTTTTAATATAATTGACTTTACGGGATTGGTTCATAGCTACAGGTTGTATGTAAGTCAGACGATGGTCAATCCTGTGACTGCCTATGGATGCATCTGCCTCTGTTGTCACATGGCATCTGTCTTCCTCCTGTGTGTCACTGTTTCCATGTGTCTATTAGCCCTTTTTATAAGGCACCACTCAGAAGGAATTAGGATTAAGACCCACCCTACTCTGGTATGATCTCATTTAACTTAACTAAGAACAAAAGAAAAACCTTATCTCTAAGAAAGGACAGATACACAGGTACAGGGGTTAGGACTTCAACATATCTTTTTGGGGGACACAATTTAATCCATAACACTCTACTCTCTGATCCCCCCCAAAATTTATGTCCCTCTCACATGCAAAATGCGTTCACCCCACCCGCCATCGCCTGGAGTCTTAACCCATTCCAGCAACTGCTTTAAGTCCAAACTCTCATCTTCTGAGTCGGCTAAGTCAGGTATGGGTAAAACTCCAGGTATGGTCCCTCCTGGGGCAAAATTTCTCTCCATCTATAGACCTGTGAGGCCTAAGATACAAATTATCTTAGATGGGACAGGCATAAGTTAGACATTCACATTACAATGGGGAGAAATTGGAGGGAAAGAAGAGGTCATGGGCACCAAGCAAGCCCAAAAACCGGCAGGGCAAATATTTAGATCTCAAGTTTTGAAAATAATTTCCTGTTCAATACGGCGTTGGCCTTAATCTCCAGATTCAAGGCAGAAGCCCCACTTTTCAAGCCCACTAGGATGTCACCCCTGCCCCCTCACCTTTCAGCTGCCTTCTCATTTGCTTGACCCATTGGATTGGTATCGCCAGCCCCTTGGCCCTGGGTGGCCACATTCTCACAGTGCACAGGGTCTATGAGCCCATCCCCTGGAACCGTGGTAGTGACCCCACCCTTTGTAACTAGGCAGTGACCCCACCCTCTGAGACTGAGGAAGTGGCAGCTCAATGCCCCCTCCCCCTCCCTCATGCCTGAAGTCCCACTGGTCTCTGAAAGGCTCCTAAATTGTCCTTTTCTTTTCTTGAAAGACAGTAGATGGTCGCAGCCAAGTAGCTTCATTGGCCTGTCTTTTTTCCTGTCTTATAATTCCAGGAGACAGACAGCTTTCTTTCATTTCCTCCAGTCTCCGTCCTCTTCAGTCTAAGACAATATTTCTGTTCAGATGGTTGATTGGACCCATAGGTCATACACCTAATCCATAATTTATTTATCTGTTCTTGTAGTCAAGTTGACTCAAAACAATCCAACAATTGGTCAACTCAAACAGACAACCAACCACCCGGCTGCTTTGTTGACTAAATTGGCTGTTAAAACATCTTATGACAGGATGACCCCGTCAAAGTCCTGGTGATGGTTTTGTCAGTTAAAATAAAGACTATTGTGACCTCCTGCTGCCCTTCTTCTTCACAGAGTTGTTTTCTGCTGTTGAGTTAATTTCGAATCATAGAAACGCTGTATGACAGAGTGGAACTGCTCCATAGGGTTTCCTAGTCTATAATCTTTACTGGAGCAGATCACCAGGTCTTTTCTCCTGCAGAGCTGCTGGTGGGTTCTAACCACTATCCTTTCAGTTAGCAACCAAGCACTTAGCCATTGTGCCTCCAGGGCTCCTTTTCACAGAGTTGTTTTTGTTGTTGTTAGGTGCTGTCGAGTCAGTCCAACTCATAGGAACCCCATGTACAACAGAATGAAGCACTGCCTGTCCCGTGCCATCCTCACAACCGTTGTTATGTTTGAGCCCATTGTCGTAACCAGTGTGTCAGTCCATCTCTTGAGGGTCTTGCTCTTTTTCGCTGACCCTCTACTTTACCAAGCATGATGTCCTTCTCCAGAGACTGGTCCCTCCTGATAGGATGTCCAAAGTACGTGAGTCATAGAGTTAAAACTCCTTTACTATTGGATTTCACCTCATTCCTGTTACCCTCTTTAAGTGAGAAAAATCTGAGTATTGATTGCAGATTTTGTTCCTTTTGAGAAGATTCTCCTTAGACATTTCAGAAAGGTAAATATGAAGTTAAGGAAAAGTTGTTCTACAAAAAACCTATTTACTTCTCTTTTTTGATATAAAATGGATTATATTTCCATAAAGAAGTTCAACTTACAGGGAGCTTTTGAATTCATTTCCTTAATTTTCACCACAACTCTATGAAGTAGACAGGAGTTAACCCACTGCAGTCTAATCGATTCCGACTCATGGCTACCTTATAGGACAGAGTAGAACTTCCCCATACGGCTTCCAAGGCTGTAATCTTTACAGGAGCGGACCTGCCACATCTTTGTCCAGCAGAGCTGCTGGTGGGTTTGAACTGACGACCTTTTGGTTAGCAGTCGAACACTTCAAGCGCTGCACCACCAGGGCTCCTTAGACAGGAGTTACTGTCCCTGTTTTACAGATCAGAGGAGCTACTTGGTAGAGCCAAGGTCTTCTCAATATGTTCTTCTTTATTTTCTCCCTTTCTTCTTCTCTTTCTCTCACCCCAAGCCCACCTCATTCCTAAGGACTTACTTTAATGTAAATTATTGTGGCTCCTATCAATCTCTTACTAATTTATGGAACCGGCCCAGTAGCTCAGCCACAGGAATCCAGTAACAAAGCCTCTCAAGCCTAGTTGGGTAAAATGATATCCCAACAGTCTTGTAATTTATCTCTGGTTCTGAATCACATATTGTTAATTAGCATATATGGAGATCCTGTGTGTGGAAAATTAGATGTCCCCAAATTACATTAAGCCAAAGAAGTTACATCCAAACAACTTTATTAAAAGCTTACTAGTGATACAGGAATTATTTTATTGTTTTTTATTTTTTTGTTTGTTTGTTTGAACCACTGCATATTAATTAGCATGTTAGGCTATTTTTACAAAGCCAAAAACAAACTTAGGTTCTGTGCACGTATTTGTTTTTGAGCATTAAGATCTTTTCAGAGAGTGCCAGCTGTGAGAAATGTGTAAGCAAAATGCTTTCTTTAGGAAGGAATAAATAAGACTTTCCCGCATGCCAAATCTGTCTTCCTCTGGAGCAATCCTGTGACCCGCTTCCTCAGTGCCGTGTGAGCAGGGCGACAGTGAAGGTGGGATGGGCAGGAAAAATGAAGAAAAAGAGGCTAGAAAGTCAGTGCCATTGAAACCTCACGGTAAGTTTTCTACGTCCGTCTTCCCATTTCTGAACTGTTAGTGTGAGAGTCTGCTCTCAAAGGGAAAGACTTCCTATGGATAATATAAAATAATGGCACTTAATGAAAAACTGGAGTCCTTGCGGCACAGTGGTTAAGAGCTCGGCTGCTAACCAAAAAGTCAGCAGTTCAAATCCACCAGGCGCTCCATGGAAACCCTGTGGCACAGTTCTACTCTATCGTATAGGGTCACTATGAGTTGGAATCCACTCGACAGCAACAGGTTTGGTTTGGTTTTTTGGAATGAAAAACTTGAAATCACAGAAGAGCCACGGCACACCAAATAAATATCTTCTCTGCTCACCAGGGATAAATAAGAAGTTTGTACATCCCAGGTTGGCTGGGGCAGTCCCAGTTATCTGTGGTCTCAGTATAAAGATCAACAACATCCTTCATTCTTCACAGTGATGATAAATTATATGGTCACTGAAGATACGAATAACGGCTATTCCTCAAATCAACTTACACTCAAATGTATATGGCACACTACATTTTTTCTAAATACCTACCCAGCAGAAGAAGGCCTGTGTAGTGTTATTCACAAACAACCTTCCTATTTAAATCTCCCCTGCCTGCTCGTTGTACTGAAAAACATTTTTTGCAATCAAAATCAAGACTCTGAAATCAACTCTGACCTTGTCAAGTACACTCTTTATTTCCAACAAGCAAATGCGCGGCTCTGAACATAAGCCCACTTTCATCTCACAATGGCCAGTACTTGGAACCTGATCCCAAATGATTGGCCCCTTTTGCTTCCCAGCATTTTGCTGGAGATGTCAGTGAACAAAACCTCTGACAAGTGATGCTGCCCTGGATGTTGTATTTTGGTTTAATTTGCTGCTGCTGCAGAGTTGTTTTCTTCATTTGTCAATCTTAGCGTTTCCCTGAAGCTATAAGCATTTTCTTTTTCTTTTTGAGTACCATGTGTGTCTTAGTCATCTAGTGAAGCTATAACAGAAATACCACAAGCTGATGGCTTTAACAAAGACAAATTTATTCTTTCACAGTCTGGTAGGCTACAAGTCCAAATTCAGGGCATCAGCTCCAGAGGAAGGCTTTCTCTCTCTTTCGGCTCTGGAGGAAGGTCCATGTCATCAATCTTCCCCTGGTCTAGGAGCTTCTCAAGTGCAGGGACCCAGGGTCCAAAGGACGTGTTCTGCTCTCAGTGCTTCTTTCTTGGTGGTAT
>NW_004443949.1:2799545-2809896 GCF_000243295.1 Trichechus manatus latirostris | reverse complement strand
TATAACTGCCACTAATCCATTTTATTACACCATAGTGACAGAATATACAACACATAGGGAAATCACATCAGATGGCCAAAGGTAGACAATCATATATACTGGGAATCATGACCTAGCCAAGTTGACAGATATTTTGGGGGACACAATTCAGTCCATGACACATGTGCAATGAGTTTCTTGATTCCTTTTGCTGGGTTGGTCACCTATACCAAAGACCTCAGCCTTTCTCTTGTCCTAGCATACAGGACACATGATGTTCACTTGAAGTGGTATCAACAATTCCTGGTGCCCCAAATGTAGTCCCACCCCCTCTCTTCCGCTCAGATGAGCATACCAGAAAGCAATGTAAGAAAAGAAAGTCATTCACAGATTTTATTCGTTCGATTATCATTTCTAATGACTTACTCATAACACTCTCCAATCGACTCCTACATTGGATTTATAAAACCCTTGTGCTGCTCCATCTAACAGCTGGGAGGGCCTGCTCCAAAGAGAACAAAGTGTGATATCAAAGTTGCCACCTGCTGATACTCCATATATAAAAAGATAGCTCATAGATTCGAAAGCTGCTGGCAGAAAGGAGCTTTCTGTTTGATTAAGTGATTCGGGCCTTCAAAGGTTCAGGTTCCCTTTTGCAGGAGTACTTATTCCTGAAGATATTTTTAAAAGATCAATTGGGCATAAATGTGTAAACTTTTGTTGTCTACAGAGTGGAGATTAAGGGTTTCTACTAGAATGAAAATTTACAAAGCTTGTAAGATCTAGCCAAAAATTTAAATTCAATTTACATATTTATTGCTCAATGCCCTCTCTATGACTTATATTTGGGGAGATATATGGTTATCAAGACATACTTCCTCTTTTCAAGGAGAAAATAATAACACCCACTAAAAAAATAATAACAAAGCAACACCAATAATAACAATCCTTAGGAAATGTTCTAAGTCTTTCCCATGTATTTGTTCATTCTATCCTGAAAAATAACACAAGGCGGTAGGTACTGTTGTTGTCATAATTAGACAGATGAGGAAACAGAGGCACAGGTAAGTTAAATGACTCACCCAAGGTTCCACATAAGTGGAAATTAGCAGAGATAGGAAAGAAAAAAAAATGCTGATATCACCAGTGCTGCAGACACAGTGTGGTCATTTTATGAGGTATATTGCTCTGAATGAATGGACGAAAAGTATTCCTTGCTATTCAATAGCATACAGGAGCGAGAAAGACTTCTGTTTTTGAAAAATGATCTAGTGTGGTCTCCACTGCCAGAAAAATATGTGAAAAATATTCAGTGATAATCTCATTTCCATATATGCTTTCATTGTGCCAAGGGTTTAAAAATTGTGTTTCCTGCACTTACCCTGGGGTATGGGGAGAATGCATAGCTGCAGGAGAATATACATAAAGCTATATGTATATGCACATAAATATATACGTGTTAGAATTATTTATCAAAAGTGGACCTGTTCAGTTTGTTTGTTTTTTTCCCCAACTCCCTATACTCTGAAGAAACAAATAAAGCAAAATATTGACTACAAAGTTCTCATTCAGTCTTAAGGTCTTGATGACATCAAGACAAACCACAATGGCTTTGTGCTGACTGTTGATGAGATCATCTAGCCCCTTGACTGAATTATAGCTTTATAATCACACTCTTCCTGTTTATTACCCGATGTACAGCACTCCATTATCTAAAGTGCTGTCTGGAGATACTTTCCCAGCTGCTGAATTACCCTCTTCACAATCCTCTCTTCCCAGCCCTGCTCTGGGGTGTGGGGACAGGGAAGGAGCAGAGGTGAAAGGAGAGTTCTGAGGCTCGGTGACAATTGGAAGATGGTGCTTGACATTTCCTCCTTGTTCTCCATGAGTGCTACCTCCCATTCACTCTCCACTCGACCTCAGCCTGTATTAGCCCAGTATGGAATGTGGCAGTTTTCTAAGCCATGGTCATTAAAGTAAACATCATTTCTCCCCATAAAGTGCCCTTTAGCCACTGTGTTCCTCATGCTTGTTTAGCTCATGATACTTCATGACAAATATTTTAGAGACAGTGTTCAGAAATCACCAAGCAGCTAGGCTGTGAAATGCAGTGTCCCCATCCATCAGGGGATGGAGTCAGACTGCAGGGATGATGTGTTTTGTATTTGCTTTATATTCATTGTGTGTTTCTTGCTGAGCCTGCATTTTCCACCAATATTGATGACTGGGTTGACTCTCTATTAACGCCAACTCATGTTGGTGATTATGCATCTTCGGAAAGAACTTAATATATGCTATTAAAAGATTTTGCTTTACAGCGATGGCAATCATGCCAGATGTGATACTGTGTTATTAGACAAAGGTAATCTTGAAAAGCTTTCAAGGTAACATTTAAAAAGTAATCCTTTATTAGGTTGCCTAGCAAGATGCCGCATAAGCTCTGAAAACACTTAAGAGGTGTGAGATCAGAAAAAGAATGTGCTACCAGATGCAGACAGTAATTACCCTGTCTCCAAACTCAGAATGTACTTACCCTGCCTTTCGCCTACAATGTGGCCAATGCAATACCCCACGCTTCCACTGGAGCACACCATTCTGTAATTCCTGCCGGTGCACTTTCATTAATGAATGTGTGCTTTCCTTAACAACAGTGTAAGACAAGAATATTTCTGTTATGTTGTTACATCTACTGCCTGATACAGATCATAAAGGACAAGGAAAAGAATGTAATTTACGAGAACTATTTGGAGCCAGAGTAATAGTTACCCAGGAGCTCTTTATCAGGGCGTCTTGGCTGTTCATTAAGTAGTCAGCCACTAAATTCTTTTCAACGCTGGCGGAGGCAGCCTGGGAACACTTTGGAAGCTCTATAAAAGGCATGCTCCTAATCTTCAAATCGTTGGAAGGACTCTTTAGCATCTGTAAAAATATATATATATTTTTTTTCCTTCCAATCTGCCTGAAACTAATAGAGAGAAAATTCTGAGATGTTTCTTAATCAAGCACTAAGAAATGGTGGAGGATGGTCTGTGTTGAGTTAACCATAGTTGTAAAGCCCTTAAGCATCTAATTCCCTTTTAAATGTGCCTTATTGCTAATATTTAAGTCTTTCGTATTTCAAAATGTTGTTGTTATTAGCTGCCTTAGCCTCAGCCCCCAACTCATGGTGAATGAAACACTGCACAATCCTGTGCCACCCCTGGAAGGGGGATGGAACAGTTGTGACCCATAGGGTTTTCATGGGTTGATTTTCCGTCTTAGTCTGGAAACTCCACTGAGACCTGGTCGGCATCATAGCAACACACAAGCCTGTGCTGACGGACAGGTGTGGCTGCGCGTGAGGTGAATTGTCCGGAAATCCAACCTAGGTCTCCTGCACGGAAGGTGAGAAGTCTAGCACTAAAGCACCGCTGATCCACCAGTGATCTCTTCTTTCAAAATAGACTAGTTGCCATCGAGTCGACTCTGACTGATGGCAACCACATGTGTGTCAAAGCTGAACTGTGCTCCATAGAGTTTTCAATGGCTGTGACCTTTCTGAAGCAGACTGCCAGGCCTTTCTTCCAAGGCCCTCTGGTTGGACTCAAACCCCAAACTTTCAATTAGCAGCTGAGCACATAACCATTTGCACCACCCATGGATTCCCTGTGTCTAAAACAGGAGATCCAAACATGGAATGGCCCAAAGGCAAGGGAGGGCCGAGGCTGTGAGCCATGCAGAATGAACAGCAAGTTCCCCCTTTGTTCTGGAGTGGGGAGATGAAGGGCAGGGAGGCTCTTGCTTCTGACTGGTTGTCATTTTGCCCAACAGCTTCCAGGGGTGGCCTCTTGCGGGGCCTCCTGGCCTGGCAGGTTATATGATTGTAAGAATCTCCCAGGTGTAAGGCTGTAGGCGAAGTGTCTGGCTGTGACTAAGGACTATGAGCTGTTCCACCTGGAGGAATTCCTGGGCACCGCCACAGTCTGAGGAATTCACTCAGGGCACAGCTGGTAAAGGAAACAGATCCGAGAGCAGAAATCCCCATCCTCAAAACCAGTTTGCAACACTTTCTTTAAAATCACCAACATCCCCAAAACTTACTTCCTAATCTTAGTTTTCAAATGAAAACTCAGAGTCCCTACGAGCTCCTTACTATCAAATTCTGGGAGCTTTTTACTTACTAAGATAAGAGTCTCAACTACAACATGCTTATCTATTCAGGCCGTTGGCCTTGTTATACGTGTTCAGCCCTGAGGTCAACAACAGGACCTAACTCTGGGATGATCATTTACACTACAGCAGAAACAGCTAAGTGTCAGATTAACCCGAAAAGGTGGGGGTTGTCAAAAATAAACAACTCAGAACACCACTGACAGACTGTCATGCAGGTTTAATAGACAATTTGCAATTGGGCAACACGTCATCACCGAGTGAATCCGTGTTTCAATTAAGGGTTTCAGGGTGCTATTGCCTCCACGGCAAGGGTTTTATGTATACAATTTAATCAGGAACTTTGAACAAAAATTTTTGATTGGTTGATTATTACATCAGAGTATACGACTTTCACAAGAAAACAGTATGTGCTCCAACATTATAAAGCATAGGAAAATAGAAACCTTGTTAAGACAATCACAAGTAAGTTATGATTATAAGGCCTCTGGAGTCTTGGAAACAGGACAGGTTCATTAATCTTCGATTGTTTTCTGAGAGAATAAGTTTCAAGCGTTGCAGTGAGCCTGATCACCTAAATACAGTTATGCGAAACTAGACAAGCTGCTTCTAAAGATTAGTTACATTTCAGGGCATAGCTATAGGCATAAAAATTATACATATATTTATGAGTATACCAGGGTAAGTCAAAAAAGTATTGCTACAAAATCACAGAAACCTTATTAAACAAAAACATCAAAACATGAAGCTAAATAAAAAATAAAAATAAATAATAAAAAAAAAAGTGAAGCTATTATTTCTCGATATATCTTCCATCTCTGTCTATACACTTCTGAAGGTGGGGTTTCCATCTCTCTAATCCCTTCCCTGAAGACTTCTGCACTCTTCAATTTACATCACATCAAAAGAGCAGCTTTGGCATCCTCAAGGGGCTCAAATCGTGTTTCTTTTAACTGTTCTTTGAATTTTGGGAACAAAAAGAAGTCTGAAGGGGCAAGATCAGGGCTGTAGTGTGAATGGGGTAAGGTTTCCCAACAAATTTCTTGTAGGACTGCCCTTACTACCCTTGAAGAAAGAGTAGGTGCATTGTCATGGTGGAAAAAAATTCCTCAGCATAACTTTCCTGGCCTTTTTCTCACCAATGCAGTTTTTAGTTTTCTTAAAGCTTATTCATAATAAGCCCCTGTGATTGTCCTGTGTCCTTCAAGAAAATCTATCAAGACTATCCCTTTGGAATCCCAAAAAACAGTTGTCATAAACTACTGAGTAGTCTTCCCTCTCTTGGCTTATCTTTGAGGTCTTCCCGACCTTCCTTAAAACACTTGATCCATCTAAAAACTATTGTTTTATGTGGGGCAGCATTCCCATAAACTTGTTGCAAAGCTTCAATGATTTGGGAAGATGTCCATTTGAGTTTTGTTAAGAATTTTCTATTAGCCCTGACCTCAAAATCATCTTTTTCCATGGCACAGAAGTATCCTTTTTTTTTTTTTTTAAGGCATCATAACAAGACTAAGACAAATATATTTCTGAGAGCAGCTGTCTGCAGCCATCCACTGACAGCAGAGACATTTTTAAACATGTTTTGTTTGGAATGTAAGAACTGGAACCCTAGTAGCAATACTTTTTGACTTACCCTCATACAGTACGTAAGTTTCTAACAGGTAATATGATGGTCTTTAGTGTCATAGGTAAGATAACTCTGTTTTCATAAAGTGAAACTTAAAATTTTATTTCACGAGGTTCAAACCCACTCAGAGGCAGCTCGGAAGACAGGCCTGGCGATCAGCTTCTGAAAGTCACAGCCGTGAAAACTCTATGGAGGAATTCTACTCTACACACCTGGGGTCGCCATGAGTTGGAGTTGACTTGACAGCAACTAACAACAACAACATACACGTCTCACCTCTGTGAAAAATTTATCTATGACTCAGTTTACCTAATTTTATGGAATGACTGAATATGTTTTAATAGATGACCTTCTTCCCGTTAACAATAGCTGCAACAACTACCTTCCAACCTTTATCTGCTCTGCCATGATAAATGTTCAAGTCATCCTTCTAAGAATTGCATGGAAGAAGTGAAACTTGTCACCCATTCACTTCATCTTGTTGGTCTTTTCACTTTCCTTTGACCTTTTATTCCATGAAGAGAACAACTTATTGTGGTTGGAAGCACTACGATAAATTCTGGAATTATTACATACATAACTGGTGTTTTTATACCTTCCCCTCAGTATCCTCATAAATCCTTTATGCTCTCCCTTACTCACCTGGCTCTAACTAAAACTGATAACAAATTGGACGGTCTTGAGGTTAAATCACATCCATTTTAAAGGAAGCTTCTTCTCTATTCTCCTCATTCACTTCTTAGGTTATAGATTTTTAAATAGTCTTTTGATCTCCAATCCACTGGCCTTCTCTAAGACAGTGCATCCCAACCTTCCCCACCATATTAAATGGTATATTTGTGTAACTCTCTGATGTTGACAGATAAGACCACTTGAGGCAAGAGGAGCCTGGTCTGGGAGTTTTCAACAGCCTTGACTCTGCCCACAACCCTGAGGGCTGAAAACTTCATTATCTTGGCCTGCCTGTAACTGCAGTCTAAGAAATAAGTTGTTGTTGTCATTATTGTTACGGGTAGTCCATTCTAAGTAAAAAAATAAAATAAAATTTTAATTATTCGCATGAACTTTACTGTTCCTCTATACATTGTGAAATGCCAGTTTTAATGGCAAATATGAGAGCATTTAACTCTTACTTGGAAATCACCAAAATTATATAGTCCCTATTTCATAGCTCATATATACATACGTATTTACCAGAACAATAGAAACGCCTCACAAAACTAACTCAACTGTTTTTATTTCACTTCTTGATACATGCCATTCTACCAACACTCTCTACCTTCAATTTGCTGATGAGTAAGGAAGGACTAAACGGAAAAGGAGCAAAGGGTTGCTATGTGTTGTTCACTTTCTAGATCATCATTTTAGCATCACTTAGTCAGTAATAGGCTAATCTAGGGAAGTAACATGAATAAGAAAGGAAATATTATAATAGGATCCTTTAGTTGTTTGTGTTTCTTAGAATGCCATTGCCTTTGTCTTGTTTACCTCCAAATCAAAACACATTGCCATTAAGTCAATTCTGACTCATAGCAACCCTGTAGGACAGAGTAGAACTGTCCCATCAGGTTTCCAAGGAGCGGCTGGAGGATTCCAACTGCTGACCTTTTGGTGAGTAGCCATAACTCTTAACCACTAGGCAACCAGGGCTCCACCCTTAGTTACCTAGTGCTGCTATAACAGAAATACCACAGGTGGGTGGCCTCAGAGAACAGAAATTTGTATTTTCACAGCTCTGGAGGCTCAAAGTCCAAATCTTTCGTTATCAGTAGCCCAGGCATTCCTTGGTTCCTTGGTGCTTGGATCCGTGTTTAATCTGTTCTTTTTATAACTCAGAAGTGATTAGGTTTAGGACACTCCCTAAAAAGGTGAGGCCTCATTAACATAACAAAGAAAATCCTCTTTCCAAACAGGATTACATCCACAAGTATAGGGGTTAGGATTCCAACACTTCTGTTAGGGGGACACAATTCAATCCTTAACACCTTCTTTCTGTCTTAGAAGCAGATCCTGGTTCAAATGGAAGGCACAGCCTCTGGGGGCTGTCAGCACCCATGTACTCAATTGTAAGTGTAACATGCTTCCATGGTACTGATTTTGAGTGTTGCTGAATTCCTAAGCACAGCGTGCCCACTAGAATGCTGTGCTCATGTGGCATCACAAACACTATATGCAGTAAGTGTGGCAAGAAACAGCAGACACGATGTACTATTCTACCATGATCCATCATCCCATCAGACTTCATGTGCAAAACACAAGTTCAAAGATAAAATTATCAAGAATTTTAAGATGATGATAAGAGAGCATTAAACCACGCACAGGGCCTTTCTGAGTGCAGGACGCTACACGACTGCCCAGGTGGCATGCTGTGAAGCTGGCTCTGGCACCCCGCTGGGCAGGGCCAGACACCATAGCCCTTTCAGAGCTCAGGTGTGACTTCTAGAATCATTTATGGAAAAGACTCACTAAGTTAGACAGGGCAGTCTCAAAAACAAATCACCCACTTCCCTAAGAATAATGAACCCTTGAAATAGTGAATGTGGTCATTCAGCCAGTAGAGTCACCAGTTATCGCAAAGAGAGCTCTGAACCTTAACTTACAGCTAGCTGAGCAAAGTGGGAGAAGTCACTTAAAAAGACACTGAGATGATCTCTCTCTCTCTCACACACACACACACATACACACACAAATTCTGAGCTCTGGTTCTGAGTGAGATGGCCCCACAAATGGAACATGCATACATCTCTAGAAAGATGAACATCAGCAGGTTTTTCAAGCTCATTGGTGCCCATGGAAAAAGATTTGAAAAAAAGAGGAACTCCCGTGTGTAAAGTGGAAAACTGTTCAAGGGGGGAAGATTTAAGTCAGGGCAGGGTGGTAAGCAGAACACGTCCAAAAGGAGGAAAAAGGAAAAGAGCCTGTTTTAGAAGCAGCCACATAAGTACCTTTGAGAATGAGGGAGGATTTCGTGTGAAGTGCCATTACTTGAACTCCAAAGGTGAGAACTGGAGTTTAAACTTCAGAAAATGAGATGAAGCGATTGGTAGGATCTGTGAACACAGGTAGAGAGAGGAGAAAGGCTGAAAGGGAGGAAAATGTTGGCAGAAGGCTCTGAGGATAGATGGAAGGAAGAGATAAAAGGCAGAGTCTAGAAATGGTTATTGATTGATTATTTCACTTTGCTGATTTGATTGCTCTTCCAAAATCATCTGCACATTTTTAAAATTGATAGTGGGACACAGCTGTGTACTGCAGGGGATATAGACTCTAAGGTGATTCCATGATCCCTGCCTCCTGGTTTCACATCCTTGTATGATTCCCTCCACTTCAATATGGGCCAGACCTGTTACTTGCTTCTAATGAAGCAAAGGTGACGAACATACATGATTATGTATATGTGGTTACACTACATAAGACTGCAGCGTCTGCCTCACTGAGAGTTTCTCTCCCTCACTGGCTTTGAGGAAGCAAGCAGCCGTGTTGGGAAGAACCATGTGGAAAGAAGGGAGGGTGGCCTCCAGCAACAGCCAGCAAGAAACTGGGGACTTCAGTCTGAGAGGAACAGAAGGCCACCAACAACCATATGAGCAGGAAGCAGATCCTTCCCCAGTCAAGCCGCAGATGAGAACACAGCCCTGGCCAAAACCTTGATTGTAACCTTGTGAGATCCTAATCAGGGGACCCAGCTAAGCTGTGACCAGACTCCTGACCCACAGGAACTGTGAGATAATGAATGTTCAATGTTTTAAATCCTTATATTAGGTTCCTAGGGCTGCCCTAACAGAGTACCACAAAGTGGATGGTTTATAAAAACAGAAATTTATTGTCTCATATTTCTGGAGGCTAGACGTCAGAAATCAAGGTATCAGCCACGTTGATCTGTCCTGAGGCTCTGAGGGAGAATCTGTTCCATGCCTCTCTCTTAGCTCCTGGTGATGGCCAGCAATCCTTGTCATTCTTTGGCCTGTAGATTATACCAATCTCTGCCCTTATCTTCAGACGGCTATTTCCCTGTGTCTGTGCCTCTTCTCCTCTTTTATAAGGACAACACTTAGATTGGATTAGGATTCACCCTACTCCAGTATGACCGCACGTTTACTGCTGTTGTTGTTGTTAGGTGTTGTTGAGTCAGTTCCAAATCATAGTGACCCTATGTACAACAGAATGAACCACTGCTTGGTCCTGCACCATCCTCACAATTGTTGCTATGTTTGAGCCCATTGTTGCAGCCACTGTGTCAATCCATCCTGTAGAGGGTCTTCCTCTTTTTCACTGACCCTCTACTTTACCAAGCATGATGTCCTTGTCCAGGGACTGCTCCCTCCTGATAACATGTCCAAAGTACACGAGGCAAAGTCTCGCCATCCTTGCTTCTAAGGAGCGTTCTGGTTGTACTTCTTCCAAGACAGATTTGTTCTTTCTTTTGGCAGTCCATGGTATATTCAATATTCTTTACCAACACCATAATTCAAAGGCATTAACTCTTCTTCAGTCTTCTTTATTCACTGTCCAGATTTACATGCATATGAGGTGATTAAAAACACCATGGCTTGGGTTAATTAATGTATTAATTCCCTAATACATCTAAAAAAA
>NW_004443949.1:2798016-2799106 GCF_000243295.1 Trichechus manatus latirostris | reverse complement strand
GGAAGAGCAAATGCAAAGGCCCTGAGGCAGGAACGTGCTATTTGAAGAACAGCTAGGAGGCCAGTGTGGCTGGCACAGAATGAGGGGCCCGGGGTAGCGCTAAGAATGGAACTCAGAGAGGGAAGGAAAGGGACAGATAGCGTGGGTCTTTTAAGTCACTTAACATTTTGGCTTTTATTCATTGGAGGATTTTGAATAGGGAGTGACATGATTATTATTGCTGTTATGGTAGACTGTACCGGCATAGACTGAAGGGGGACAAGGGCAGAGGCAGGGAGTCATTCTTGGATCTGCTTTGGAGCCGATTTCAGTGACCCACAGGAGAGATGATGGTGGCCTGGAGGTGATAAGAAGTGATCCACCCCTCGTGTCTGGATATTCTGTAGGTAGAAACGCACTAGATTTGCTCATGATCTGGACAAGGAGGTACGAGAAAAAGAGATGAGTAAGGGGTAATTCCAAGGACTTGAGCCCGACCACTGGGAGGATGGAGCTGCCATTCACTATAACAGGGCAAGGACATGAGGAACAGAATTGAGGGGCAGCTCTCACAGGCTGGGATTGGACATGTTAGGAGTGTTAGATCCCCAGTGGGAAGGTCAAGCAAGCAGTTGGGTATATGGAACTCTTCTGAGCACCATTCCCCAACGTTTTTCTCCAAAGAACTTACCAGGATATGACATAGTTTTTACTTGGTTGTTAATTTTCCATATCATGCAGTCTCCTGAGCCCATGAGAGCGTAAAAGTCCGTAAAGAAAAAGATTTGTATCTGTTTTGTTCACTGTTATATCCCAAGCTCCTGGATTAGTGCCTGGCACATGACCGATGCTGAAAATATAAATGTTTAGCACTTAAATATTGACAAATCTATCGATCTTTTACTATATAATTTCCAAACTCCCTACGGTACTTATAAATGGTCTTTCCTACAATTAGATTATAAAGACGTTTACTTACATTTTCTTCTAGTACTCTCATAATTTCATTTTTCCAATTTAAATTTTAATCCATCTGAAATTTATTTTGGTAAAAGGAACAAAGTTAGGAAGCCAGCTTTATAATTTTCTGAGTGGCTAATCATTTATCCAA
>NW_004443949.1:2794952-2796167 GCF_000243295.1 Trichechus manatus latirostris | reverse complement strand
C
This sequence comes from Trichechus manatus latirostris, assembly GCF_000243295.1. Lineage (NCBI taxonomy): Eukaryota > Metazoa > Chordata > Mammalia > Sirenia > Trichechidae > Trichechus > Trichechus manatus. The sequence goes on along the minus strand of NW_004443949.1, from coordinate 2,796,166 downwards.
CTGCAGAGAAAGAGAACAGCGAGTCTAGGAACTAGAAAGCTCTGTCTAGGGTAGCTGGTACCCTGGCGTAGCTGCTGCCTGCGTGTGGCATGGGAAGAGCTGAGCCAACAGTTGCTACCTGAGAAGGCTGCGTTTGTGTGAATAGAGAGGGACAGCACACAATGGAGGACTACGGTGGACAGCTGTGTGCCATCCATTCAGTATAGAGTGGACCAGGAGGATCTGTTGAAATGTTTACAACCAGCTTACAAAACGCACGCCTCAGCCTAATAAGCCGTAACTTCCAGAGTAGGTTAATAAATTACTCCCCGCCTTGGGGGGGGCAGTCAGACTGAGGACTGCATAAAAAACAAAACCAAACCCATTACCATCAAGTCGATTCCGACTCATAGTGACCCTACAGGACAGAGTAGAACTGCCCCATAGAGTTTCCAAGGAGCGGCTGATGGATTTGAACTGCTAACCTTTTCGTTAGCAGCCGTAGCTCTTAACCACTGTGCCACCAGTGCTCCTGAGGACTACATAAGCCCCAGGCAATTTTCTTTTTCAGTAATTCAAGAAGCGAAGAGCCCCAAGATGCAAACCTTACATTTCTTGCTAATATAGCAGGTGGGTCATGTAGCAATTAACTGAAAGGAAAAAAAAAAGGAAGTGTGATCATATCTGGACCCCAAGGTTATGATCTCGGTCATGCCTGTTACTTTTGGAAAAGGACTTTTTAATTAGAGTTAGGAATCCAATTTCTACTTGTTATGTTTGGAATTGACAACAGCGATTAGCAATAAAAGGGCCAAATTGTATTTGCCTTTGTTTCTTTTGATTTTGTTCAGGGACTGTACAATCTCCAGGAGGAAAAAAATAAAAAGAAATTTATTTTGCTTAGGTTTTAACAGTTTAAATAAATAGTTGATATTTTTACATTTTTAGGGCCCTGATAAAAAGAATCGTTCAGTTGGGATCGTAGATAAAAATTATCATTGGCCAAATAGCCTTCACTTGACAGTAGCTGATTCTAATTCTAATGACAGTAAGTACCTAAAGAAATTGAAGTTTAAGGTCCAACAGTAAATATACATCCCTAAGAGTTAAATGAAATTATAAAGTTCCTAATTACACCTCACCATTTTGGCATAATCTCTGATGATATATTTTCAGGATTTTTATTGTTTTGTTCTATTCTTTTCTTTCACAATTAAACCCATAGTTAACCAGTT
>NW_004443949.1:2791084-2792788 GCF_000243295.1 Trichechus manatus latirostris | reverse complement strand
TTGTAAGAGCAATCCCAGCTCAAACTGGCTTAAAACTTTTTTTTTAAAGGGTGGTGGGCACCCCTGGCTGCGTCCAGCTATATGTCAAGGAAGCAAAATAGGCCGCTGTGATTCCAGACCTCATGTCTGCACACCATGTCACTTGGGGTGAGGACATCTCCTTGGCCTTGTTTCCCAGAATCCTTAGCAAAGAACCCCTCCCATAGTTTCAGTATACATCCTTCTTGCCAAAATGCTACAGAGAGAGTGTGGAATAGAGTAACTGGTGTAAAACACTCAGGTTCCCACCCAAATCGCAGAGCTGAGGTTCTCAGGATGGGAAGCATTTCCAAAGGACACTCAGGTTATGTTAGGAAGGAGAAAGAGGCAGCTGAGGAGTTTGCATCTCACTGATATTACTGTTTATGAGGCATTGTGACTAATTCCTAATCAAGCTCCTGGGCCTGAGCTCTCTGAATACCAAAGCAATCTGGGAGTATAAGAATTCTCAAATGACCAAAAGATTAAGTGATTTTAAAATCTCCAAATCAGTTTTTCAAGCTGATTTTTTTATTTCTTTTTTTTTTTTTTCCCCAACACTCCACTGCTTATCAGGATTGTTTTATGACTGCTGGGTCTGGAAATTTTTTTTAAAAAAAGACTTTTAAAAGGAAATTGGAAAACAAATACAGAGTCATTGAGTAAAGATTCAGTGAATGAGAATGCTTGAACTATCAAAACAGGGAAGGTTAAGGGGTCATTTCATAAAGAGAGCACTGAACAGATTTTCTGAATATCCAGAGATGATCAAGCAAGAAGGACACAGATTTAGATGTAAGAAAGAACATCCTAAAAGTCAAATTTGTAGACAAGTGGAATGTGACACCAAGAGAATGGTTATTCTTTAATTAGCTGATTCAAAATCTTATGCTGCAATTCATTTGTGTACTCATTGGTATGTATATAAATGGAGCCCTGGTGGCATAGTGGTTAAGAGCTCAGCTGCTAACCAAAAGGTGGGCAGTTCTAATCCACCAGCCGCTCCTTGGTAACCTTATGGGGCAGTTCTACTCTGTCCTATAGGATCACTAGGAGTTGAAATGAACTCAACAGCAACAGGTTTTGTGTATATAAAAAAAAAAAACATATTTTTCTTTTTTTTTTTTTTTCTGTATGTCTAAATCCTGCTTCAACTGAAAGGAACTACAGAGCTCCTTGCTATAAATAAAAAGTATGGTGCCAAAAAATAAAATAAAAAAGGAAATTGGATCCTTTGTGGGACACATGTTACCAGCAAGGACAGAAGGATCTTGCTCTTTTCAGGGTATGATTCTCCTTCCAGCAAAGTGTTAGTAAACAATCACCAACAGCCTGCCTGTTCCCAGCCCGCAGAGAGCCAGATGTCAGTGGTTTATGTTCTTTTCAGTGGTGAGCTGGCTCTTCTATCAACGCCCATTTGCAGGGCAGCAGCATGATAGGTCACACCCAGGCAAGTTGGCCAGGCTGCAGTGTGGTATGACTCCAGGGGCTCATTCGCAGATAGTCCACAGAACGGTCCCATGGCTGCCTTGCCAGGGATGAGTATAACTGGAGCTTAAGATGCAGGAGCCTAACAAGGTCTTCAAGGCAAAGTCTTCAAAAAGGTGCTCGTCCCAGGTGTGAGTCGATGAACAGTCAGCATTGGGGTCCAGTCAGGAGACAGGGCTTCATACTTTTACCGAACCC
>NW_004443949.1:2787533-2789972 GCF_000243295.1 Trichechus manatus latirostris | reverse complement strand
AAGGCAGAGATGGAGACATAAAGGGAAGCTGATGACACTCTCAAGACAATTTGGAAACTTGAACCAACAAGAGTCTATGGAAACCAAATGTTATTCACTCAGTCCTTTTCTCTCCTATTGCTACGTGTTCTTGGAGGACAGTGATTCTCAATCTTAGCTATGCATTAAAATCCCTAAATCCATTCTGAACCCCAAATCAAGATCTCTGAGAATGAGACCCCGGCTGAGTATTAGTTTCGATCCTCTACATGAGCTCGCAAAGTTGAGAATCACTGTTGTAAAGCAACTCTCAACCTTCCCCTCCTGGGTTTTGCCCACGTAGTTGAGGGAATATATTTAGACCCCAGTCTCTATCTCCTTTCTTCCACTCCTCTTCTCCCTAAATTATCCCATCTAATCCCATGGAGAAGCCCTGGTGGCACAGTGGTTAAGAGCTTGGCTGCTAACCAAAAGGTCAGCAGTTTGAATCCACAAGCCGCTCCTTGGAAACACTATGGGGCACTTGAATTCTGTCCTGTAGGGTCGCTATGAGCTGGAATCGACTCGATGGCAATAGGTTATTAACGGGTTTAATCCCATGGAGTCAACTATCATCTGTCTTTTTCAGAAGTTCTCAATCTTACTGTACATTTTAATCATCTGAGGAGCTTCAAAGAATTCCCAAAATGGGTTGCACCTAAGCTAATTAAATCAGAATCTCTGGGGACGGGATCCAAGCATCCGGATTTTTTAAAGCTCCCCGAGAGATTCCAACTAGATACTTTGAAGTAAGCTTTAAAGAGAAGGGTGAAGAGCATGTGCTGCCTTCTCGATACCACGATGCTTTATTTATGCTGGTTATGTCTTGACTGTATTAATATATCCTCCATCCCTCGCTGCAAGCCCCTCAAAGGAAAATATGGCTCATTTTCCTCTGTAATCTCTGTCATCTGGCCTGGCCGGGAGAGGTATAGGGGCAAAGGGGGAGGGAAGAAGAGTTGAGTGAATAAATGAATAATAAATACTCTTGCATATTTCAAGAATATTACATGCTAGTCAAATCATTTCCTCTATGTCTAGTAGAATTTAATGCAATATGAGGAAGGTATTTTGAACAAGGGAACCATTCCTCAAAATTTCTCCCCTCTACTCAAGACTAAGACCATAGTGAGGCAAGCAAGTCACCTAGGACACTGTAATGGGTTGAATGATGATCCTGAGAAGATATTTCCACGTCCTAACTCCCAGAACCTGTGAATATGACCTTACTTGGAAAAATCGTCTTTGCAGACTTAATTAGGTTGAGGATTTTGAGATGAGATTATCCTGAATTACCTGGCTGAACGCTAAATCCAATGACAAGGGTCCTTATAAGAAGCACAGAGGAGAGACAGAAAGCAGAGCAGAAGATGATGTGAAAACAGAGGCAGAGATTGGAGTTATGCAGCCAGAAGCCAAGGAAAGCCTGGAGTCACCATAAGCTGAACAATGCAAGGATGCATTAACCCCTCCAGCCTTCAGAGCAAGCAAGACCCTGCTGCTTGATTTCAGACTTCTGTCCTCAGGAACTATGAGAGAATAAATTTCTGTTGTTTTCAGCCACCAAGTTTGTGGTAATTTGTTACGGCAGCAATAGGGAATTAATCCTGGTACAAAAGCTAAGGAGGAACTCATTCTCAGGTTTGTGTAAGTGTCGCCCCCAAATTTGCATGAACCTCTACTGAATGTGGTCAGCTGAACCTGGTAAAACAGTGAAAGGGGATGTCTTAGTTATCTAGTGCTGCTGTAACAGAAATAACACAAGTGGATGGCTTTAACAAAGAAACGTATTCTCTCACAGTCTAGTAGGCTAGAAGTCTGAATTCAGGGTCCCAGCTCCAGGTGAAGGCTGTCTCTTTCTGTTGACTCTGGAGGAAGGTCCGTGTCATCAATCTTTCTCTGGACTAGGAGCTTCTCTGCACAAGAACCCCAGGTTAAAAGGATGCACTCTGTTCCTGGAGCTGCTTTCTTGGTGGTATGAGGTTCCCCCATCTCTCTGCTGGCTTCTTTCTTTTATATCTCAAGAGAGACTGGTTTTGACAAAATCTAATCTTGTAGATCTCATCGACATAACTGTGGGTAATCCATCTCATTAACATCATACTGATAGGATTTACAATACAGGAAAATTCCATCAGTTGACAAAATGGTGGACAGTCACATAATACTGGGAATCATGGCCAAGCCAAAGTGATACACATATTTTAGGGGGACACAGTTCAATCCATGACAGGCAGCATCAGTTCCTTCCTTCTAGAAGTGAGCCTCAAGGATCCTGGGTGGTGCAGCACTTGGCTGCTAACCGAAACATTGGCGGTTGGAACCCACCAGCTGCTCCGAGGAAGAAAGATGTGGAGGTCTGCTCTCGTAAAGATTACAGCCTAGGAAACCCTATGGGGCCATTTTACTCTGTCCTATAGG
>NW_004443949.1:2784283-2786805 GCF_000243295.1 Trichechus manatus latirostris | reverse complement strand
TGGAATGTGTAGCTAATCGCCTCATGAACCACTGCCTCCGTGGGCACGACATCGGAAGAGCTGGATGATGCCCAGCTACCATTACTGAACATTTGGACCAAAGATTCTATAGAAAAACCCTTATTAAAAAGGGGAAAATGTAGAACAGAATTTCAAATTCTCACGGACTCCAGACTTTTTGGAACTATAGGGCTGCACGAGTCCCTGAAACTGTTGCCTTGAGATAATCTTTAAAACTTAAACCAAAAATATTCCCTGAAGTCTTCTTAAAACTAGTCAATAGTTTAGCTAAACTAGTAAAAAATGTCTGCCTTGACGTTATACTCTTTTAAGAACTATCTATATGGGATCAAATTGACAACAGCAACTTGAAAGATTAGATAGAAACCTTAAGGGGTAGTGAGTTTATGTTAATGGGTAAGAACAACTCAGAAAAGGAGGGTGAGAATGGTTGCACAACTCGAAGAATGTCATCAACGTCGCGGAATTATATATGTAGAAATAGTTGAATTGGCATATGTATATTCTCAACAACAGTGACAAAAAAAATTTTAAAAGAAGAAACGTGATTAGTTCTTTTGGCAAATTGTCTAAAACATATATACCTAAATAAATCTTGTTGCCTTTGAAATATTCACCTTTCAAGCTATTTAATTAATTCAAAAATACCACCATTGCTTAAAATAGTTATGAAACAACATTTTAGTAATCAATTTCAGAAACTACAGCAAAGTCTCTTAATTCTTATGATAGGAGTCATTTTCAGAAAAGGTAAATTCCAGTCTGTGTACTAAAGAGGTTAATCAAGCTAAAAATGGCTTCTTTCTTTGTGGCACTTGCACCAGATTCTAAATCTTCTAGGTGGAAGGATCTGATTGACTAAACCTTGGCCACCTGCCATGTGCCTTGGTCTTCAAACTCAGTTTTCTCTTCTGTAAAATGAAGGCACTAACCTCTTAATGCACGTGGTCCTTAATGTACGCACAGTGCAGCCACCACCCATCTGCCAGCAGAGGCTTGCTTGTTGGTATTATGCTGAACAGGTTTCAGCGGAGCTTCCAGACTAAGACAGCTAGGAAGAAAGACCTGGTGATCTACTTCTGAAAATCAGCTGTTGAAAACCATATGGATCACAACAGTCCGATCCCATGGTGCATGGGGTCACCATGAGTCAGGGCCAACTGGGCTGCAGTTAACAACGACAACAATAAAAATACATGCAGCTGTTTTCCTCTTTGTAAATTTTGACTTATCTGTTAAGCAGTTACTTAAAGCTACATTGTATGTTTTCATTCCTCAGTTCTACTCTGTCCTATAGGGTCGCTATGAGTTGGAGTCAACTCAATGACAGTAGGTTTGTTTTTTGTTTTTTGTTTTTTTTGGTTTCGTCATTGGCCGATATGAGCAAGTAGAGAAGAAATGTGAAGGTAAGTGTAACTTCTGGTACCTTCTCTTGAGCCCTTCTAAAGATTACAATTTTAAAATCTTACCCAACAAATTTTACTTTCAAGGCCGCTGAGCTCTGATCACGTTTCTCCCCCAAAGTGCCCCTTTGCCACTTAAAACAGCCTTTGGGAGTCCTCCCTAACCACTGAACCAGTGCCAGGGCCAATGGGCATGAAAAGACACCCGCCAGGTGTCAAAAGAGAGAATTAGGTACAGATTATACTGAACACTGACTTGTGACTGGGCTCAAGAAATACAGTATTATTTCATGGGAGCCGAGAACCCTTGTCTTAGACTTCCAGAGATTTCACGTAGGAAGCTAATGAAGGTCACATCACTTATTGGCGGTTTGAATGGAAAAAATAGTGGGATTGTAGGCTACTATTTTCTGGTGGCATTTTTAGTGTTCAGAGGAAGGGAACAAGTTTAGGGGGGAAGTTGATAGATATAAATGTGAAATGAGCTGGGTGGCTAGAAGAATCTTTGTTTTCTCCTGTGACTATTTACAGCTAGGTACATACCCAGAAGCCTCAGCCAACCCTTTGAGAAAGCACCGGAGTTTTTACCGTCTGACAGCTGAGACAAGGGTGAGCAGATTTCTCTGTGATGAAAGCCACTCTGTTGCACCATCTCTCCTGCAAAGTGGAAAACCAGGTTTGAGGCAGCCACCTACCTGCAAAGTGAGTTTACTGTAGTTTGATGTTCTGAGCAGCTGTTGTTCAAAAACAATGAATTTACATCCATGACACCCAGTGTCAACTTCAGAATGATTTTATCACGTCTGCTTCTGTGCAGCTAATCTGAGAGATGTGGGCTGTGACAGACTGAAGCAGGGAAGGAGCACATTTGCATGTAACTGGGTTGTAAGGGCCCTTTGATTGTTGGAGAGGCCGGAAAACGCTGTCAAGCTCCCGGCAGACAGAGTGGCACCCGAGACGCACCAGCTCTCTGCTCTGCGCAGCGGACAGCACACGATTTAGAGTCAGCCCAGGATCAAAGCATTGGGGATATCATGCAAGTAAAAATGTTAAAAACACAAAGAAGCCTGCATCTTGATAAGAGGGCCTCGCCGAGGA
>NW_004443949.1:2782705-2784030 GCF_000243295.1 Trichechus manatus latirostris | reverse complement strand
GTAAATAAAGATATTGGAAATGAAACTTTAAGTAGAAAAGTAATTAATAAATCAATTGCTTGGTGGGGCATATAATTCCATATTTATCAATAGGGAGTAAATTAATGATTCTCCTGGAGAGAAGACTACATCTTCTTGCAGTAATCTGTTCAAATATGATTGCTCGATTTCTTTTTCTTTTGCCTCTTTCCTACTTTCCATGTCCAGAAACAGCTACCCTCACCGTGTCTGGACCCCCTTCCACAGAGAAATCAGAGACGGAGAAGAGCAGATGGAGCCAGCTAGAAAATTTGAGTCCCAAATTTCTCACTTAAACAAAGCTTCTCAGAATAAGTAAGCAAATACCCTGCCCCTGTGTATACTTCCAGAGCCCTGGTGGTGCAGTGATTAAGAGCTCGGCAGCTAACCAAAAGGTCAGTAGTTTGAATCCACCAGCTACTCCTTGGAGACCTTATAGGGCAGCCCTACTCTATCCTATAGGGTCGCTATGAGTCTGAATTGACTCGACAGCAAGAGGTTTGGGTTTTTTTTTTTTTGTGGTTTTTGTGTATACTTCCACTACACATCTTGTCAGTTTGCCATACTGTGGTGGTTTGTGTGTTGCTATGTACGAAGCTAGAAGCTATGCCATTGGTATTTCAAACACTAGTAGGGTCAGCCACGGTGAACATGTTGTCAGCAGAGCTTCCAGACTAGGACAGACTAGGAAGAAACGCCTGGTGATCTACTGAAAATTAGCCAGTGAAAACTCTATGGATCACAACAGAATATTGTCCGATGTAGTGCTGGAAGATGAGCCCCCTAGGTTGGAAGGCAACAATGGACTCAAGCATGCTTGAGATCATGAGGATAATGTGGTGACCAGGCAGCATTTCTTCACTGTGCTGTACATGGGGTCACCATGAGTCAGAGCTGACTCCACGATAGCTAACAGCAACAAGGATGTATACTTAGTAGAAGAGAAAGCTGTATAAAGACTAGACAGAAACCATGTTTTCTTTATGTTTGGAGTACCTTATTTTAACCACCTACATATTTTACACAAATAACGTGCCCCTTCTATGTTTGTTTTCCAACCTTGCCCTCCCTACCCGCCACAGGGTATTTTCGCAAGCTCACTATGCTAATTTTTTTTTACAGCAACATATAAAGAGGATTTGAAGCACTTACTGATGAAGATCAAAGACCACAGCCTTCAGTATGGATTACACCTCAACATAAAGAAAACAAAAATCCTCACAACTGGCCCAATAATCAACTTCTTGATAAACGGAGAAAAGATTGAAGTTGTCAAGAATTTCATTTTACTTGGACCCACAATTAAC
>NW_004443949.1:2779528-2780794 GCF_000243295.1 Trichechus manatus latirostris | reverse complement strand
TGGTTTCTGCCAAAAAGATGTAGTCCAGTTAAAGATATATAGAACATACAGGCCTTGAACGGGAATCTCATATTTTTCTTTATTTGTTTTGTTTTATTTTAGAAAACTAACTTATCATGTAGCTCACAACTGTCTTATGTGTTTTTTAAGATTTTATTAAACTATCTGCCAAAAACTAAACTCCTTGCCGTTGAGTCGATTCCGACTCATAGCAACCCTATAGGACAGAGTAGAACTGCCCCATAGGGTTTTCAGTGTGCGCCTGGTGGATTCAAACTGTCGACCTTTCAGTTAGCAGCTGAGTTCTTAACCACTGTGCCACTAGGGCTCGCATAGCATAATTAAATTCACAAGGATTATTTTCAGCTTGAACTTCCGTTATGGCTGAAGTCAAAGTAGCCAAATCGTCTTTGAATGCTGCTTGCCCCTATCAGCCAGGTAGGCACTGGCTAGCCTGGATGAATAACTTGCCCACCAACTCCTTCCCCTGAAACAAGTTTTTTTAGGAAATCAGATAGTGGGAGGCCTTAAAATGATACTCGTAGGACTTGGGGGAAAGGTAGGTAAAAATCTTCACTTCTTATCCTAGTCTCTATAAATAATAGGATTAAGGCCTACCTGTCTATCAGTTTGTCATACTGTGGGGGCTTGCCTGTTGCTGTGATGCCGGAAGCTACCCCACCAGTATTTCAAATAGCAGCAGGGTCACCCATGGTGGACAGGTTTCAGCGAAGCTTCCAGACTAAGACAAACTATGAAGAAAGGCCTGGTGATCTATTGTAAAAATAGCTCATGAAAACCTTATGGGTCACAACAGAATATTGTCCAACTCACTTACTTTGGACACGTAATCAGGAGGGATCAATCTCTGGAGGATCAATCATGTCTGATGACGTAGAGGACCAGCGAGGGCAAGGGAGATCCTTGGTGAGATAGTTTGGCATAGTAGCCAAAACAATGGACTGGAATATGCAGCAGATTCTGAGGATGGCACAGGACCAGGTAGTGTTCCGTTCTGTTGTACGCAAGGTCTCTATTACTCAGAATCAACTCAAATGCAGCCATCTATCTATGTATCCATCAACGGTGAGAAGAAGATAGATCTTGAAAGAAAATATGGCTGAAGTCTCCCCTTGAGTTAGGTTGCTTGGAGTAAAATTCCACCTAGCACGTGAACAAGTCAAAGTCTGAGTGATAGGTCATTAACTTCATGTTAGGGTTAGAGGACTGCATTTTCTTTTTCCTTCCTTCTTTTCTCTCTCTCTC
>NW_004443949.1:2776628-2777617 GCF_000243295.1 Trichechus manatus latirostris | reverse complement strand
TGGATTTTCTTTCACTTCTGAATGTTAGCTTTATAAAAACATTTAAAAATCATGATTCATATATACAAAATTTTTCTAATGTTCAAGATACAAGCATTGAAAGTGATTTGTTCATTTCCTTCCAGGTTTTCTTTCCAGTCATTGAGAAATACAGCCCCCCGATGCTCAGTGATATTTTTTTTAGTTCCTTTGGATAATATCCAATGTAAGTAAATACCAGCTTTTTTATTCTGCAGGATTATGCCTACCCCTGGATTTGTTAAAAGGCATTCATCATTAATTTATTGTACTGCTAGAAAATGCCGGAAAATTTATTCCTTTTATATCAACTAAAAAATTAAAGGATTATTTCTTTTAGGAAGACATTATAAAACAATATTTAAACAAAGTTGCATGTACTATAGATAAAAGTAGCTAAGTATAAATGATTGCTATTTATTTCTACTTCAGAGCTTGCTTTAAACAAATCTTATAAGAATATGATGTATGAAAATCCTGATATATCTGAAAGATAAGCTAGAGGTGGTTATTTGCTTTATAGAATTATTCATAATCGTTTATCCATAAAAAGCTTTATCCCCAGTACTTTTAACATATAATTGATTTACACATAACCTTTAAGGAACATACCTACCAGGCACAATTACATTTTAACTTTAATATATTTCTCTTTAAAAGCAGGATATAAAGATGGGCTCCCCAACAAGCTCTGAGCTCAGAGCATAAACCTTCTAGAATGAAGCACGTTGACGAAACATTGCTGTGTTTTTCAAAAATACTGTTAAGGGCAGGAATTGAGATCTATGCGTATGGCTGAGGCAAAAAAGGCCCAAGCAGGGCTTCATCCCATGAATCTCTGGGCTTCTGCCCACCTTTTGATTCTCATCTCTGAGCCAACTCTCAGACAAACCTATAGCTCTCTGAGGCTCAAGTTCACTTTAAACTGGACTTAGTCCATTTTTCTCGCTTTGGTGTCTGGAGAAGTCCTA
>NW_004443949.1:2773563-2775101 GCF_000243295.1 Trichechus manatus latirostris | reverse complement strand
CCCTCTTACCATAAGCCTATTTTAATCATCCAGGCCATTTTAAAGGCTGGAGAGAAAAACAGAAAATAAAAAAAGGAAACCCCGGGAAGATGATCAGAGAGGATACCTAGAAGCATATATGTTTATAACTAAAAGGGATCTTAGAGATTCATCTAGCGCCTGTCACCCCCACATCCACCCCTTTACAAATAAAAAAACATTTAGGCTAGGAGAGATTGAACCATGATCTTGCCTAGGTCTCAAATTACTGTGACCTGCAAATTTAACTGAATTCACTCTATCAATTTCTTGGTGCTCTAAGAATACAGAGAGGCTTAATCAATATGGAGAATTACTATCAGGTACCACAAATTGTGAGCTCTACTTTTATTTGATGATAGAAATAGCCCCAAACACTGTAGCTTGAGTTTGGTAAACAAACCAGAAAATATAGCTAAGCATCTTTTATACTTGGGATCACACCACAATAGGAGGATGTATGCCAGAGAGCTTCAGGTAAAGGAAGAACCGTGAGGACTGGTTTGCTCGTTATCGGGGTCAGATCTATAGCCCAGTCATCCCTTCTCCAGCGTAAGCCGTGAGCACCCTAGGCTTCTTCCACGTATCTCTTGTTGCTTAAGTGTGTCTCCATTAGGGGTGTATACCCTTTTCGAAGTCTTCTATATTGAAGAAAGGCCAGCAGCACAAAAAGCCCAGCCAACAGCATCAGCACACCTATAACCATCAAGAGGATCGTGGTCCAACCCCAAGTTTCTTTGACTGAAATTAAAGCAGAAGAGAAGGGTCTGCAATCAGGATTTTCATCAGCTGAACGCTCTTAGAAAAGGAAAGAATAAACCAATTTGCCTTTCACGTGCATTTTTGTTGATAAAGCATAACTACTTTTGCTAGAATAAAATTTATCTTCTCCTTCCTCACCAACTATTTATCATATCCATAATTGTTTTCTTGAGGAGGTTGGATCTGGCATTCCATTATTTAAATACAGCTTATTGCATTTAAAATTTTTTTCGGACAACACTGAATGCGGAATAAACCCTCTGAGGAAGTATATAACTACTTTTGTGAGTTAGAAACACATTTGCAAAAGTGCACGCTAAAATGGTATCTGGGGAACTGCAAAATATACAACTTGGAGGTGGAGAACTTCTACTATTGTTTCTACCTGTTTTATAGGGTGATAAACGTGCAAGAGAGATGAGATTGGCTATAATAACAGTAGTAGCCAACATTTGTACACATTTAAGTAGTCATGAATAAAATCTGAATTTTCCATGTGATAAAACCAATCCTCTACTCAAATATAGCTTAGAAGCACTCCTTGACAAAATTAATGGATTTCATTTTTAGTATATTTATGTCTATTTATCATTTCTTTAAAAATTGTCTTTTCTTAAACCAGACATTTTTAAATTCATTTCTTCTGAGCTGGGTACTTGGTCTACATGAGCACTCATCCAAGGGCAAGACCCTCCTTCTAGCCCTTTCCTTCCAGTGCCACTGAAGGCCCTGACCCATCCTGATAGGTGTCCGCCAAC
>NW_004443949.1:2770483-2771833 GCF_000243295.1 Trichechus manatus latirostris | reverse complement strand
GGAGAGAAGGCAGGAACAAAGGAAGGAAGGAGGGGAGAGTTAAGGATGGAGGCAGGGAAGGAGGGAGAGGAGAGGGAGGAAGAAAAGAAAGAAAGAGCTCCTTTAAAACATAAATGAATCACCCTATTTAAAAGCTGTATTAGTTACCTGTCAGGTCAATGGCATAGCTGTAGCCAAGCTGGTCTGCAGTTAGAAAGAGTTCCGCATTAGTTACCGGAGGGAAGAAAGGCACCATGTTATACATCCGATTGTGGCCAATGGGCGCCAGCTCCTGAGGCCAGGCATCAGCAGAAGGCTTAAACCTTTTCATCCACTCATCAAAAAGGGCATCAGTAAAGGAATGAAGGACCTGCAAGACAGTTGAGCATACTATTAAATGTTGTTTAGTCTGCTCCAATCAGATTCCCAAGCTTTCTGGAAAATGGACGTGGATTCTTCTTGACATAAGGAACTTCTATCTATCCTTAATGACATACCTACTGGCATTTTTAGTTTTCAAGGATGTATGACATCTCTCTCCAAGTAGGATTATAAACCACTTTGTCAAGTGAACAAATGAAAGTTAACCTTGTAGATTTAACACTGGTATGGGCACCTTTGAGGCCTTCAACAAATACATGCTAATTTATTAATTTCAGAGAAAAGGCAAGTATGATGAGATAAATATTCTAGTCAATATTTAGACTCTAGTTTTATGAGCAGGGAAAGAAGAGAGGTTGTGTTTACCAGCATCCTAGTACCGCGGGGCAGTGAAAGAAAGAAAATCCCCAAAATGGGTTTTCAAATTTTTGTCACTATTTTATCTGCTCATTTTATAACCCTCTCAATTTTGAATTCTTGGTGTTACGTCATGAAAAGAAAGTCTGAAAATGTAATACATATAGTGTTCATTTTTACTTTCTCGAGGAAGTTGTTAAAGCCCTTTTCAAATACAATAATTATTACATGTTTTAAAATATTAGCAGTACAATTTCCACATTTATAGCCCTGATTTTGCAACAGGATGTACGTGTGAGAGGTCAGCTCGGCCTTCGTGGCTGGGAGTTGAGTTCGTCTTTCACTCCCTGGACTGGAAGCTCAGGAGCTCAGGGACAGTGTCTGCTTTTCTTGGCCTGTCACATGGAGGAGGGGGACTTATTTCCAGAAATACTCGTTAAATGAATTCATTCATCTGTTCACCACTACACCTTGTACACACCCCAATTATAGTAGATGCCATCGAGTCAGCTCTGACTCATGTGTGTCAGAGTAGAACCGTATGCTCCAGAGGATTTTCAATAGCTGATTTTTCAGAAGCAGATCTCCAGGCCTTTCTTCCAAAGTGCCCTGGGTGGACTCGAACCTCCAACC
>NW_004443949.1:2760304-2761412 GCF_000243295.1 Trichechus manatus latirostris | reverse complement strand
AGGGTCACCATGAGTTGGAGTAGACTTGAAGTTTTTTACTCAGTCTGGGGGATGGTTTGGTTTTTTAACTTGGCAGGTGCTAAATGGCACCTGAAAGAGTTCTTCTCATCTCTAGACTTTATAATGATCAACACATACTCCAATGAGAAGAACTAAACCCATACTAAGGGATGAACTGTATACACTTTAGTCCTGAAGAAATTCAGTATGATAGTAAACCACAGCTTGTACACAAATCTTAGATGCTTCTAGCATTGATTTGCGCTACCCAGGGAATCCTCCAGACCAGGTGAGCCCCTAGGAGGCCCTGCCCAAGCAAGCGGTAAGCCACCCTCTCTGATATCTCAGCTCTTATGAAGTTCACCAAGGTGTTATGCTACTTAGGGGTTAGTGCCTGGTATCTCGGTTATTTAAAAATTCTATTTTATATAAGTAAATGTGGCATTTTAAAAACACAAATGCATATTCATGATAGAACAAAGGTCCCTATCTTTTAAAAAATGAAGCGAAAATTGTCAGACTTGCCCTTCAACGGTTAGTGTTCATGCCGATTAACATGATCTAACAGGACTAAATTTCCTTAGTTATAATGAAAGCAAAGAAACTAAGATTTCTTTTTTGAACTTAAAAAGAAAAAGCAAAATACTTGTAGCTGGAACATTTGGCATGGGAAAATGTTTGAGTAGGAAACTTTTCTTACAGTTTCTGCTCAGCTGTTTACTGGTTGGTGGGAACTCAGACACATTTCTTAGTTTCCTTGAACTTTATTTTCTGCATCTTTAAAAGGGGGATAATAGTTTACCATTACGGTTTTTGAAGTTAAAAGATCATGTGTGTTTGCATAACACCTGGCATAGAGGCTGGCGCAATAGATGCTCAACATTCTCGTAACAAAACTCACTGAGCATGTACTATGTGCCAGACACTATTCTAGACGTAAAATGATGCCAGTAATTACACTAGATTCTCATAAGCTAGTGGAGACTACAAACCACATTTTTACGTGAACAGATTATTGCGCTTTCAAGAAAAACAAGATATCAAAAGAGAATGCCATGTTCTGTTACTTACATAGAGAGTAGGTCACTTTTACTAATTCTGACTCTTT
>NW_004443949.1:2756255-2756995 GCF_000243295.1 Trichechus manatus latirostris | reverse complement strand
TGGGGAAGGAGTACTGAGAAATTTTTCCTTATGAATATTCATTGTGTATAAAAATTATATAGTTGAAAATCCATGTTTTAATAGAAATATATTTAGAGGTATATAGTTTAGATAACTAACTGTAGAGGTATATAGCAGAGATGAAAGACATCAGAAATGCTTGGCATAAGCTGGCGTCTGAGATGATAGCCAAAAAATGATCTGAAATATCAAGTTAGAACCACTGACCAAGGCAGCAGAGGTGGCTTAGAGGCCTCCCAGACCAACCCCTACCTTGTATGAGGTTGGGTCCAATAGTCCACATTTCTGACAATCTCTTCATTTATAGATGTTATGCAAATAAAAAGAAGAAATAGCTTCCATCTCAGGATTTCCTGAAGTTCAACCAAACCATGCTTTTATCTGTCCTGGAGTCCAGGAAGCGCCCCAGACCCGGAAACTCCACCTTCACACCGGCAGGCAAGCTTACAGTCGCCGGAAGCTACACTTCACCAGGTCTCTTCAAATCTCCTATTTTCGGACTCCGGGTGGAGTAAAAATAATAAAGCACCTTTGAAATACTCTGACTTCATTTTCGTCAGTAAACAGCTTGAGGGCACAACTCTCTGCTACAGAGGACAAGATAAGGAACTGTAATGAAGATTTGGAAATTCACACTCAATGCATAATCTTCTAATTCTTTCACACCGACTACCCTAAAACACATTATTATCTTTATAATAACATTTGTATTGTGCTTA
>NW_004443949.1:2753297-2754871 GCF_000243295.1 Trichechus manatus latirostris | reverse complement strand
TTGAGCATGTTTTTAAATTTAATACAGCTTGGAATTCTAATGTTTACTATCCTGTTATTAAGTGTTGTTATGTTTTTCCTTTTCCTTTAAAGTGAGACAGCAATCAGATTCAAATATATCAAAGGAGCTAACCACACTTTGAATTTTAAAGAACTACATGGCTCCTCCATGGTGAACAGCAACTCTTGGTTGTATTTCATCTCAAAGGCCTGAAGCCTTTTAACACATCAACCCGTTGCCACCATGGAGTCGATTCCAACTCATAGCAACCCCATAGAACAGAGTAGAACTACTCCATAGGGTTTCCAAGGAGCAACTTGGGGATTCGAACTGCTGACCTTTTGGTTAGCAACCGTAGCTCTTAACCACTGTGCTACCAGGGTTCCTTTAACACATTAGGTGACTTCAGATGAGAAGTTTTTGTACTAATGCTATCGTCAAAGGCGTCTGTTGTTTTTGTATGTCCAGCACCCCTTCCCCATTCTCCTTCCATCTTCTGGCTAACCGAACCTTTCTTTCCCGCAGGCAACTCACTGACGGTGGTTTGTGCGGGGTTTACGCGCTTACCCCGACAAGAGAAGTGAGCATGTGTCTATGGTCTGAACAATCAGAATGCCCATTCCTCTCAATCCTAAAACTTACAATCAAGTTTTGTTCCGGTTTTCCTTTTGAGACAGCAATTAGGTTCAAATATATCACGAGAGTTCTCTTGACTGGTTCAGGGAAGGCCAGGAACACAAACCTAGTCAATCCTGAGGCGCTTCATTCTCCTGCTCTCAGGATTCCTGACTTGTTTCTGCTGTGTGTACTAAGCTGGCAGCACATAAATCTGTGTCTGTGAGTGGCCATCTTGTCCACCACATGAAAAGGGTAACCAAAACCAACCCCATTGCTGCGGTCAGTCCCGACTCATAGTGACCATATAGAACAGAACAGAACTGCTCCATGGGGTTTCCAAGGCTGTGATCTTTACGGAAGCAGGCTACTACGTCTTTCTCCTTCCTGCAGAGGGCTGGTGGGTTCAAACTACCAACCTTTCGGTTAGCAGCCAAGCACTTAACTCGTGCACCACCAGGGCTCCTTCATGAAAAGAGAGCTGATATTATTTGAAGCCCCAGATTGAACTCTGCCTAAAGCCCTGAAATTCCCAGTTATATAAGTCAATAAATTAATTTTTTTACCCTATTTTAGTTTGAGTCCAATCTCCGTTCATTGACAAACGAAAGAGACATTATTAATATACCTTCCTGTTTGCAAACTGACACAAGCCAATTTGTCCATTCAGCAATGCTAACTTCTTTTAGTAAATATCAGT
Organism: Trichechus manatus latirostris; assembly: GCF_000243295.1. Lineage (NCBI taxonomy): Eukaryota > Metazoa > Chordata > Mammalia > Sirenia > Trichechidae > Trichechus > Trichechus manatus. Next base: position 2,753,556 of record NW_004443949.1, on the reverse strand, counting down.
AGGCTCCTGAAATTGGAGTTGCATAATGGTCATATGGGAGCCCTGGTGGCGCAGTGGTTAAGAACTTGGCTACTCAAGACTAGCATTAATCCAAAAAACACAAAATAATAAATGCTGGAGAGGTTGTGGAGAGACTGGAACGCTTCTACACTGTTGGTGGGAATGTAAAATGGTACAACCACTTTGGAAATTGATTTGGCTCTTCCTTAAAAAGCTAGAAATACAAGTACCATACGATCCAGCTATCCCACTCCTTGGA
>NW_004443949.1:2751239-2752567 GCF_000243295.1 Trichechus manatus latirostris | reverse complement strand
AAGTATCAGCCCAAGAGACAGAACGGGCCACATAAACCAGAGACTTCATCAGCCTGAGACCTGAAGAATTAGATGGTGCCCGGATACCACCAATGAACGTCCTAACAGAGAACACAACAGAGGGTCCCTGATGGAGCAGTAGAAGGATGGGGTACAGAACTCAAATTCTAGTAAGAAGACCAGACTTAATGGTCTGACTGAGAATGGAGGCGCCCCGGAAAGCATGGCCCCTCGACACTCTATCAGCCGAGAACTAAAACAATTTCTGAGGCCAACTCTTCAGACAGGGATTGGACTGGACTGTGGGACATAAAATGATACTCGTGAAGAGTGTGACTCACAGTCAAGTAGATACAAGAGACCAAAGGGGCAGCCTCTGTCCAGAGGTGAGATGGGGAGGCAGAGAGAGTTAGGAGTGGGCTGAATGGTCATGGGGAATCAGGGGCAGAAAGGAGGAGTGTGCTGTCGCAGAACGGGGTGAGCAATTAGGGTCTCATAACAATGTATGCAAAAAAAAAATTTCTTTGTATGGGAGAATACCTTAAAATGTAAACTTCATTTAATTATAACAGTAAAAATAAATAAATAAAAAGAAGAACTTGGCTGCTAACCAAAAGGTTGGCTATTCCAATCCACTGGCCGCTCCTTGGAAACCCTATGGGGCAGTTCTACTCTGTCCTATAGGGTCACTCTGAGTTGGAACCAATTCAACGGCAACGTGTTTTGTTTTCTTTTGTTCTGTTTTTTTGGTTAGTGGTCATATGTCCTCCTCTCTCAAAATTGTTACCAGGGGAATGTGACCATGAAAACAGGTATAAGCCCAAATTCTAGTAAATCTACAAATATTTATTAACAAGTAGACTCAAGAGGGAAACGACTTCTTCTGGTACACCCAGTGAAGGCCCCATTCTCATCTGACATTATCTGGCATAATCATTCACTCCAAATAGAGCACAATGATACTCAGGAGCAGCTCTTTTAGTCAGGTCAAGTGACAGACTCCTTTGTGAAGTGAGGGGACGTGAACCAAACACCAAGCAGAGCTCTGGACTTTGTGCCAAGCTGCTGAGCCTTCTGGGTTCTTACTTCCCCTCTGCACAAGGGCAATGGTACCTGCACAGTCTTTCTAGTCCGTCGTTTATTTCCAACACCACCCATTTCACCAAGGAGTATCATTTATCATTATCCTAACCTATGTACCCTCTGGTGTAAATATGCGCCCTCTCTGGACTGCAGACTCCTATGTACGGCCATTCAAAAGCTAACTATCCTTGAAGCACAGGTTTCCGATTAAAACCAAAAAACCCGTTGCCATTGAGTCAATTCTG
>NW_004443949.1:2740286-2749511 GCF_000243295.1 Trichechus manatus latirostris | reverse complement strand
TGCAACCACAAGCATGAAAATCTAAAGGTATTGTACATTGCCAGCATAGCAGAGCTCAGATCACTCACCTGAAGCTGAAGCTAGAATTCTGGAAGAAAGGAGGATTGTCAAACTTATTGAGGGACAGACAATCTTGTATGTCTTCTAAGGTTGGCAGTTTCTCATTGTTTCTTCCCACTTGATTTCTTCTCAACAAACCTTCGTAAGTTCCATTACACAGGGTGACCCGGCGGTTGTAGTCATCCAAGCTAAGATTTGTAAGATTAAAAATAATATGTCTTAATTCATGAATAGTACCATAACTTTGGACCAAGTAAACCAGTCATGGTGATAGTTACAGTAAAATTTTATCATGCTCAAAAAAAAAAGTGGTAAAATTGCCATCCCAAAAGTAGTTGTAGATTAAGGAGTTTCAAAAACATAGATGGATAAAATATGAATACAGGCATAAACATGAAGAATAATCAATGTTCCATTGAAAGACAGTGGAAGGGCTTACAAGGCAAGATGGTGACTCTAGTCAAGTGCATTTAAACCTTGAGTACTTAAAGAGAGAAAGGGTAACCTGTATTATGCTGAGCTAAGCCATTTTGAGCAGAGGTGGTTGTAAAAAGCTAGGAAAACATTTTAGGCAAACTAAAGACCAGTTCCTGGAGAAGAACATCATGCTTGGTAACGTAGAGGGTCAATGAAAAAGAAGAAGACCTTCAACGAGATGGATTGACACAGTGGCTGCAACAAAGGGCTCAAACATAACAACGATTGTGAACATGGCACAGGACCGGGCAGGGTTTCCTTCTGTTGTACATGGGGTCACTATGATTGGAACCAACTTGACAGCCCCTAACAACAGCAACAAAGGCAAATAGAGGAGGTGAGAGTACAAACAAATGAAACTATATACATGAGAGGTATTAGAAGAAACACCGTATTAGAAAATGTTCCAAGGGAGGAAGGGATTGATAGTTAGTTATGTGATAAATATGGAGGCGAAAAACTTCCAAGCCCATAAAAGATTATCTCCCACACACCTGTTGGGACCTGAAATTCCATCATCAGAGCATTACTTTATTGGTAGAGATAAAATTGTAAAGCTGTTACTGCATGGGTTTTAATGGGTGGGGGTAGTACTCTGTACATAAGGACAAAATCATTACACACACAAGGATGAAAGAGGCCAGGACCTAAAACCTAAGTCAAAAAATAGAGCAGCATCCCCTAAAGTGTGTCCCAGTGACATGATCTGTGAAATAAGGGTCCCAAGGTCATTAAGCTCAGGCCTCTTTTGGAGAGTCACAAAATATTTACATATGGAAGGCTCTGAGAAGTTCTAAAACAAAAACTCTTTTCAACTCAGCATCCCCTAAATTTATTTGATCACAGAAATCTCTTCTCATATACTACCTATTAGTATGCTAAGATACTATGGGAAATAGCACTTTATGGAACTAAGTTAAATCATGTAATAAGCATTTATTATGCACTCTTGGTTGTGGAAAGTCCCTGGGTGGCACAAATAGTTTGTACTCCGCTGCTAACCAAAAGGTGGGCAGTTCAAACCCACCCAGAGGCGCTGCAGAAGAAAGGCCCAGAAATCTCCTTCTGTAAAGATTACAGCCAAGAAAACCCTATGGTGTTCAGTTCTACTCTGTAACATATGAGGTTGCCATGAATCGGAATTGACTTGATGGCAATGGGTTTGCTTTGGTTTTTGGTTTGCCATGGAACATTGTCCTGAGAGATACTGGAAACGCTTTGGATATAGGAGATGGGGTCCCTGCTAGCTGGGCCCTACTTGTTACCCATCGCCATCAAGTTGATACCAACCCCTAGTGACCCTACCGGACAGACCAGAACTGCCCCATAGGGTTTCCAAGGCTGTAAATCTTTACGGAAGCAGATTGCCACATCTTTCTCCCGTGGAGAGGCTCGTGGGTTAGAACCACTGACCTTTTCAGTTAGCAGCCGAGCGCTTAACCACTGCACAACCAGGTCTAGACGCATCAAAACGCACACATGCCCAGGTTCAGGTGATGTTGACATTGAAGTCTAGAAGGCGGGCTGGAGCTCTGTGTCTCCAATCAGTTGAAAGACCCTGGGAGGACATCTAGAATAACTTGAAAAACCCGTTGCCATTGAGCTGATTCCTACTCATAGCGAGTAGAACTGCCCCATAGGATTTCCAAGGAGCGGCTGGTGGATTCGAACTGCCGACCTTTTGCTTAGCAACAGTAGCTCACCGTAGCTCTTAACCACTACGGCACCAGGGCTCCACATCTAGAATAGTGGGATTAAAAACGTGGGGATTTTGGAGGAAAAAAAGGAAGGCAAAACGGTCCTCTTGGGGACTGTTTTTCTGCAATGTATGCCAGGAAAGAGAAACAGATCAAGGAGTCCTTGAGGACAGAATTCTTCATGGGTTGCAGGATGTCTACCTGCTTATATCTTTTTTAGTACTTCAAGGATCACCACACCCCACCCCACATCCCTCCCTCCCTCTATCACCAGCACCCCATGGTCCAGCCATGGCAGACTGCTCCCAGAGAATTGTCAAGCTTCGCATGCAGTTCCCTCCACGTAGGACACACTTACTACGCTCCCATACTCTCCCACCTCCCCCACATCAGGTTAAGGGCTGGTCATCCCTCAAGTCTGAGAATAGTTGGTTCCACTTCTTTGGGACTTTCCCCAACTCTCGTCTTGGTTTTGCACGTAGGTCTCTTATGGTGCTTCTCCCATTGTACTGTAATTTGATTACCAGAAGCTATCTTTGTAGATATACAACAATATTCAAAAGGGAAGCTATATCTTATTCATGCTTGTATTCCCAGCCTAGAATACGGTAAGTGCATTTTACATTGCCTAGAATATGGTAAGTGCTTAACAAATGTTGGTTGTATGCAAGAACTACTCCTAATTTTAAAGTACTTGACCTCAAAATGATGGCCAAGCATATTCAATTCACAAAAGTGATTTTGATACATCTGTTTTATTTTTTTGTTGAAGGGCTTAGAATTTTTTTAAATCCCACCTTCCATAGGAAAATCATTTATGAAAGAAACATGTAAATAGAATGCATTAGAAACAGAAATATAAAGTGCCTTCTCCATTTGACTCACTAAGACCCAAAAAAATATGGTCTCTGACTTTGAAAACACAATGCCGAGTGAAATAAGTCTGTCATAGAAGGACAAATACCGTATGATCCCACTTATATGAAATATCTAGAATAGGCATGTGTATAGTGTATAGGGAAACCCTGGTGGCATAGTAGTTAAGAGCTATGGCTGCTAACCAAAAGGTTGGCAGTTCAAATCCACCAGGCACTCCTCGGAAACCCTATGGGGCAGTTCTACTCTATCCTGTAGGGTCACTATGAGTTGGAATTGACTCCATGGTAATGAGTTTGGTTTTTTGTTTTGTTTTTTCGGGTTTTTTTTTTTAAATAGTGTATGGAGGCAAAGTTTACTAGTGACTACTGGGGCGGCGGGGGCAGGGGGAAGCAGAACTCAATGCTTAAGGGACACTGAGCTTCTGTTAAAGGTGATGGTATAACTCAGGAACAGATAATAGTGATGGTTGAGCAACATGATGAACATAATTAATGTCCCCGAACTGTACCTGTAAAGACTGTTGAAACGTCAGATATTTTGTTACATATATTTACCACATTAAAACAGAAGAAGAAAGAAAATAGGGTCTCTGGATTCCCATTGCGGGTACATACGATATTACCTATCACAGACAATTTCCCAGCTGGAGAATCTTGAGTTCTGACTGATCAGAGTTGGATCATCTTGTCTGGCTGCCCCGAAGAGCTGATCTGTACACACGTCACACTCATTTCTCCCAGTGGCGAAGTTCCAGTAGGGCAAAGCAAGGGACTCATTGCCAGTCAGTCGCTAAAGGCAAAGGGCATGTCCAGTCATTTAATTCATGCCATCACATACAACAAGAAAGACTCATAAATGGCTTAACCCAATTTATAGCAAAATTTAAAGGACCAAAAGTATAGTTCTGACAGACCTGGAGATCTCTTTCCAGCAACAACAAATGGTACCGGTGCCAGGTCACAAAGGCAGGTCCTCGGTGTGAGAAATCTGCGGCCTTGTACGGGCGCCCTGGTCCTAAAACAATTGGAGAAAGTATTAAAGTCACAGAATCTGATTTTAAAAAGATGAAACCTTACCTGAGATGTGTCTATAGAGCCAATAAATCCCTGATGTTTTAGTAAAAAATAAAAAATAAAAAAATTGTCACTTATCTACCAGAAAGCAACAATAACAACAATAATGACAAACAGAACACTTTCAGAAGCAAGTAATACTTAGTATAAACTCTCCTTTGAATCGCAAAAGTTTGATTTTCAGCAGAGATTCAGAGAAATTCGGGTCAATTTCAGCTTCAAGCACCCCTGTTATGTATTTAATTTTTAAGCAACAATTCATTTAGAATAGAGTATCCAGAAGAATAGCTCACTAAGCTAAACTAAACGCTTATTTTTAGAAGATGTTTTCTGATCTACTCCTTACAAATGCACAGATTTATCAGAGAGGGGTTAATGAATAATACAGTAACTTCAACTGCACTTATTTCTGATGCAGTATTTATATCTCCAGAAAAGAACTTCCACAGAGTTTGCCTTACCCGTCGATCAGTTACAACCGCTAGCTGACAAGCATGGTTGCCGAGTCCAGAAGAGAGAAAAATAGATTCAAACCAATTTGGCTGGCCACTGGAACTGCCAATTTTAGAGAAAAGCTTTGGGCTATTTAATGACCTCCTTACTGCCTGTTCCATCCTTCTTCCTCCTTTCCTAACAGCTTTTGATGGTTATGTAGAAACTTTAGCTAACTTCAGTTCTTTTTCAAAGTACCCGTAATAACTTCAGAAAGCTGAACAGACATGAATGTAAATTTAATTCCTAGATACGACCAGAACCTATAGTTTTCTTTTCCTCTTGAGAGACTACCCTCCCATAAAGCAAAAATTCCTCATCCTCGGAGTGATGACAGGAAAACTATAGCGGTTTACAGCCAGCAGAGCTTTCTGATACATTGATAAAGAAAGACGGATGCTTACCTGTGAGGCAAGTTTTTAAAACAAACTCACACTGAGAAAAGAACCGCTGTGGCTGCTGCTGGTTACACAGTGCTTTTTTTTTATGTTTTAATCCAGAACAAAGTTTAAAATTCTTAGAAGAGAATGATGAGCGGGGACTGAGTGATGGGGAACAGGTGATAAACAAAAGGATGGACAATCCCAAATGAGACCCTCGCTATTCAAAACGAGCTCCAGTGAGGGGGCCCAAAAGTGAGGCCAGTTGCAGGTACAGCCAAGAGTTCAGAACTGCTCTGGGTAGACTCTAGAATGGATTCAAACCCGCCTGGAACCAACTGATGTTTACGGTTTTCCCCAGACTGAAAAATAACTAAGGATAAAGTTGGACCTGCTTGGTTAATGAAGCTTGTAACAGACAACAATACCCGTTCCAAGTCCTACTCGGGCCCCAATTTTTAGGATCCTGAAGCACAGGGTGCCATTTTCTCAAGTGTCAAACGTAACTGTGGTCCAAAGCGCCAAGCAGGAGGAGCTCTACATTGCAGTGGCTCAACTTGTACTTTTCCTTGACAATAAAACCAGTTGCCATCAAGCCAGTTCTGACTCATGGCAACCTCATGTGTTTCAGAGAAGAACTGTGCTCCATAGGATTTCCAATGGCTGATATTTTGGAAGGAGATCGCCAGGGCTTTCTTGCAACCTTTCAGTTGGCAGCTGAATGTGTTAATCATTTGCACCACCCAGGGATTCCTTGACAACACAAATCCAAAACTCCTGGGGATTCCCAGCAGTTCCTGGGTACCACAAAGGATTATCTGAAAGTCTACAGACTAATACATGGAGTTCAACTGGATACACACTTCCAACACAAACAATCTAATTCTGCACAAAGAAGTTTCATGTGCTTTGGCACATGCTCAGTTAATCCCTAAGTGAAGCAAAGTTCACAGAGGGCTTCCAGACTAAATTTAGAAATGTGTTCTTCTGGAATCAAAATGCATTCACCTTCACTTCACCAACTCTTGCCTTTGGGGATTAATAGCTTCGTAGACAACAGTTTAGACTCTGAGCCAAGAACATAAACTAGAGGAGAGACCGTTTTAAAGTGTCTGCAACCAACGTACAGGAAGAGACTGCTGCATTCTAACTTCAGGCAGCATTTGAGCATTTCACGACTTTCTTAAACCTAACCCTCCCTTGAGGTTACTCTCTTGTTAATTAACTTGCCTGAAATTACTTCCCACCTCCCACAATCCCAAACCTAAAATAACATAGCTTAAGCCAAGGAAAAACAAACCCACCTAATAATGTATCTCTAACAGAATAGTAATGGAGCCACACAAAGTAGTCATAAATGCTGCAGTTGGCAATTTGTGGCTGGGTTCCGTTGGGCCCGAGCAGGCCCAGCCAGTGCTGCGTGGTGATCACGTAGTCGGGGTGCGTGGTATTCTTAGCCAGGGCCAAGGCGCCCAAGAACTGCTCCCTCTCCTGAGGAGTCAAGGAATGAATATTTTTCCGAACAACTGGTGGTTTCTTCTGATCGCAGTTGGAGCCGGTCCAGCCAAACCTGCAGTCTCCACAGTTATAACCAGCAAAGTTTCCTAGTTCATCAAAAAGGGAAAGATGGAGAAGAAAGGTTTATGCAGCTGAAAAAAAATCAGTGACTTTGAACTAGAATGGGGTAGGATGGAAGAGAAGAAAGTGCAATGCAACAGAGGGGAAAGGGTCAATTTCCTTCCCCTATTCTCTTCTTGGAGCCCTGGTGGTACAGTGGTTAAGAGCTTGGCTGCTAACCAACAGGTCAGCAGTTCGAATCCACCAGCCACTCCATGGAAACACTATGGGGCAGTTCTACTCTGCCTTATAGAGTCACTATGGGTCAGAATCAACTCAACAGCAACGGGTTTGGTTTTGCTTTTGGTACTCGTTTCTTGCCACCACCCATTCGTCAGTGTGTCGTACCGCAGCAGCTAGACAGCAACTAACAACAACAACTCTCTAACGCTCTTCTTGAGATGTGTGTATCTACAAACGGCCTGAGAGCTTAAGAGTTTCTTAGGCATATTCTCAGCAAGGAAGCAAGTTAGGAAACGGCATTACGTGCTGTCTTCCACACTCTGCTTCCTCTTTGATCATGCAGGGTTGTCCCTTCCTGTGTGCTCCCACTTCTGCTCAGCCTGGGGCTGAGCATCCGTCCCTGCACGCCCACAGCTCTGGGCCCTGCTATCCCTGTGACAGACAAGGGGGCTGACAACAAAACAGGCCATTGACTTAGAGAAGGGAGAGAACCCACACCTCGCAAATGGTGGAACAAATAAATAAATAAGCTGATTTCCAGAAACGGAGGTGAAATCTAACATAAAATATCTGGTTTGTTTTACAAAGGAGACAGAGTTAAGACAAAATCAATGGAGGCTGACAAGTTATATAGGTGAATTAGCTGCCATGATGGCAGGAAGTACAAATCACTGTAGGGTTGCTTGTCAACTGTACAAATGTCTCGGCTTTATCGATGCCTGGGGAATGAGTGCTAGAATATCAAAGTCTAAGCTTCTTTCTGATTAGTGTCTAAATTGCTAGTTATTTTAGCTTGCCCTTCACTTTTCCCATCTTAGCCTTCTTGATTAATGCTTTGGGTAAGACCAACACCTCACTCCTTAGGTGGCGATAAGTTAGAGAGTAAAACTTTAAATATTATTGGAGCGAAACTTTGAAGCAAAAGGTGGTGATAATGCTTATCTCCCAGAGGATTAAAGAGGCTTTGAAAAGCACTTAACATGGGTGACCAGCTCACCTGCTCTCTCGCCCTCCGCCTCATGCCCCCCCGGCCTTTTTATCTGTTATTCCTCTGCCTGGAACACCTTTTCCTCACTGCCTCCCCAAATGCCTCTTTGGCTGCATTACCGCACACCCTCTTTAAGCTTTACATTGGGTCCTCTGTAAGGTCTTTCTTGATTCCACGTGCCAGGATCAGATGCCTCTACACTGTGTCCCCACGGTCCCCGTAACTCTCTTTCCATCACATTGATCGCACCAACTGCAGCCTTCTTTATGCTAGTCTCAGCTCCAGGCAGCTGAAAGGCATCAGTGACCCTGCGGCCTAGGTCTGTGCTTGCCTTTGGGCAAAATGAGTATTTGTTGAATGAAGGAGGTTAGTATGTTATTAGGTGCTGCTGAGTCAATTTTTGACTCCTAGTGACCCAACGTGACGGAGTAGAACTCCCTCATAGGGTTTTCTAGGCTGTAATTTTTACAGGAGCAGAATGCAAGATCTTTTCTCCCATGGAGCCACTGAGTGGGTTCAAAATGCTGACCTTTCAGTTAGCAGCCAAGCGCTTTAACTGCTGTACCACCGGGGCTCCTTGAGGGAAGTATAGTATAAATAGTAGATAACTAAGCAAACATACATTTTCTTCTTCCTTTCTCTGCCTGCCCTGTGGATTTTCACATTTTTTAGCAGGAAAAACAGGTTGTCATGGATTGAATTGTGTCTCTTAAAAATGTCTTTTGACTTGACTGGGTCGTGATTCTGGTATTGTATGATTGTGTAATCTGATGTGATTTCCTTATGTGTTGTAAACTCTATCACTATGATGAGGTTATATGTGAGCTCCTTATGTGTTGTAAATTCAATCACTGGGATGAGATTATGCTGATGAGGTTTACAAGATTAGATAGTGTCTCAATCCAATCTCTTTTGAGATATAAAAGAGAGAAGCAAGCAGAGATACATGGGAACCTCACACTACCAAGAAAGCAGTGCCAGGAGTAGAATGCGTCCTTTGGACCTGAGTTTCCTGCACAGAGAAGCTCCCAGACGAAGGGAAGATTGATGACATGGACCTTCCTCCAGAGCTGACATAGAAAGTGTTCCCTTGGAGCTGACACCCTGAATTTGGACTTGTAGCCTACTGGACTGTGAGAGAATAAACTTCTCTTCGCTAAATCCATCCACTTGTGGTATTTCTGTTAGAGCAGCACTAGATGAGTAAGACACAGGTCCAGTAATAATTTGGATAAGCTGTAAGTACTAAAATAGAGGTAAATAAAAAATACCATGACCATAGTCAAGAGACGGTTACTTGGATTACTAAAGGAAATGAAAAATTTCCAGTAGCCTGAAAATGAAATTTGTAGTATGTAAAGAAAATGCACAGGCTTCCC
>NW_004443949.1:2738209-2739350 GCF_000243295.1 Trichechus manatus latirostris | reverse complement strand
TGTGCAAGGTGCTGGTGATTCAGTAATAAGCAAAACCACACACTGTCCCTACCTTCAGGTTTCATGGAATTCGAAGTCTATTTATTTTCCCTCAGGCTACCCACTAGAATTTTATAATATCTATTTTAAAATATGTCTTTGATTGAAACATATCACCTGCTCTGGTAGTTGTTACTGGAATAGAATACTTTTTGAGAAATGACAACAAAATGTTGTGAATACTAAATGCCAGAATGAAAATTCAGTTGCACTTCCAGCTGTTAACCTATAGTCAGGTGATTAGGGGTGAATACCTAGCCACATCTCTGTGATAAGAGAGTAATTCCTTCCTTCAAAATGCTAAGAAATAGCACTCCTAAATTATGTAATAATAAATTCAGTACAGTTCAACATTTAAAGGCATAAAACTTGTCTTTGAATTTAAGGGTCTGATTGTTGAATTTGAGTAATTCATAACTTAATGCTGAGCGTTTTAAGACTTTAAGAGCTCAGCTGCTAACCAAAAGGTTGGCAGTTCAAATCCACCAGCCCTCCTTGGAAACCCATTGGGCAGTTCTACTCTGTCCCATGGGGTCGCTATGAGTCAGAATTGACTCAACGGCAAGGGGTTTGGTTTGTTTTTGGTACTTTCTTTGCTACTATTCTTTTTGGTTGGCAGAAGCAAAATTATCAAGGACTAATTGTCTCTCCTTTTCATTTATTCAGCGAAGAATTTCGTCAACACCTACCACCTAAAGGGCCGTCAAGACTAAAAATGCCTTCCTCTGTGCTCCCATAGCGTTTTGTACATTTAAACAAGTGGCTACACTTGGTAACTCTGGACAAGTTACTTAACCTCTCAGAGAATGAAAGTTCTACCTCATAGGATTCTTAGGAAAAACAAGCACCTTAACAACATACAGAGAGAACACTGAGAGTAGTGCCTGTCACGTGGTGAGTTCTGTATTAGTGTTGTATTAACACTAACGTTATTAGATACCCCTTATCAAAGAGTATTGGAATTAATTGTTTCTGTATCTGCATTACTTATCCACTGTAGTGTGGACACCTTAGGAATCATGTCTGTTTTCCCCGTTTGTACCTGAAGAGCCTTATATGTTGTTGCTGTTAGGTGCCGTTGAGTCGGTTCTGACTCATAGCG
>NW_004443949.1:2735649-2737340 GCF_000243295.1 Trichechus manatus latirostris | reverse complement strand
TTGAGAGCTCGGCTGCTGACCAAAAGGTCGGCGGTTCAAATCCACCAGCCGCTCCTTGGAAACTCAATGAGGCAGTTCTACTCTGTCCTATAGGGTCTCTATGAGTCAGAACCAACTTGACAGCACCTAACAACAACAACAACAACGACAACAGTAGAATTTTACATCAATCTAAGCTGAGTTGATTTTTTCCTTAGCTTACAGATATCAGCAGCAGAAAATAAGACAGAAATGTCATTTTATTTTGTTTATCTTACTAAGAAATGGAGCCATGTTGGGGGTTGGGGGTAGGGGAGAATCTCAGTTGATACCAATCCATCTACCACTGATTATGTCCTTGAGCAGGAATTAAATTTTAAAAGTCAGAGTCCTGTACCTACTTAGGGGTGAGATAAAATGGAAACAGAGAAAGAACAACCAAACAATGCATGTTCCTACATGAACTGCATCAACTCAACCACAGAGGACTATTAGACTAAGTAAGCTTAAAGACCACCGATTTAGCACGTTTACAAGGAGCTCTAAACAGTCTATTCCTTTTAATTAAAGATTCTATTATTTTAATAACAATACTTTATACTCACACAGAGCTTTTCATCTACAGAGCTCAAAAGGATTTTACAAGTGTGGTTTCATCATTATGCCCATTTCAGAGATTGGAAAATGGAAGCACCTCGCCACTTGTACAAACAAGAAGTTCTCAGCCAATTGTTCGAAAACTATTTAGTGTGCACGTTTTTCAAAAGCCCAGAGACACAGCTGCAGCTGGTATATTCCCATAAATACCAACTGGCAGTTAAGACTTGTATGGTCAATGACTGGTGCCAGAGCCTCCTGAAATTTAGCTCTTCCTGACGATTAAGTTCAGCAAGATTTTTGTTGTTGTTTCAATTTAGCGCTACAGAGAATAATGAAGAATTTGAGCACAGAATTTTTCAAGGTTTTTTCCCAGAGTTTGTATTCATTTCAGTTTATTACTCTAAAGTCTTTTACCAGCTTCATGATCACAGAAACTATGGGGAGTTTAGTCTCTCAATGAACAGTCAGGTTGCCAGAAGCTAATCTACGTCTCTTCCTTAAGGACTTTTAAGCAACCCCAGGAGACTCCCAGGGGTCATTTTTGCAAAAGAATCCTGAGGCTACCAGAGACGAGTGGTTTGGGTGTTCAAGATCAGGTTTAAATTCTAACATAGAGGAAAAAAGCTAAAGACTGCCTCTCCAATGAAAAATCTACCCCAGGGAGGCAAGCAACTCACTCTCGGGAGAGAATAAATTGAAGGGTGTTTGCCTTGTTTTGGGACACGGGGTAGGAATCACAGAGTGGTGATTACCATGCATACTAAATAACTTTCCAGTCTGGTGCCCTGAGACTCAAAGACGAAGACCACCCAAGAGCCCCTAATTGCTAACAGAAGCAGAACCATCCAAAGTTAGGGCAGAGAGAGCTATGGTCCTGAATGACTATGTTATTGTTGTTGTTAGATGCCATCAAATCGATTCCAACTCACAGCGACCTCATGTGACAGAGTAGGGTTTTCTAGGCTGTAATCTTTATGACAGCAGATTGACAGGTCTTTCTCCTGTGGAGCTGATGGGTGGATTTGAACCAACAACCTTTGTGTTAGGAGCCAAGGGCACAACTGTTGTGCCACCAGAGCTCCTTTTTGAATGAATATAAAACCCAAAACCCA
>NW_004443949.1:2731266-2734264 GCF_000243295.1 Trichechus manatus latirostris | reverse complement strand
TTTAAAAAAAACAACAAGTCTTATGCAGCCAGCTGCCATAGAAGTGTCCAAGTGCATCGCCAAAGTTTCTGCTTCTGTTTTAGGTTTCAAATGCCAACCAGCCTTTGAGTGTTTATGACTGCTGCGCACAGCTGCCGAGACCTGGAGGGAGGGCTCCTGCAGGGATGTGAGATGGCTGGGAGAGCCAGAGGTGTCCGGAACGGCCAGAGACTTCAACTAAATGGGTAACAAGAGACACTGAGAAACAGTTTTAAATGCCCAGTTCAAACACAGACAAGAGTGAAAAGAGCCATTTTTATGTAATAACAACCATCCCTGCCCAGAGCCATTTTTATCTAATAACAACCATCCTTGCCCCAGCTCGCTGGGGAAGCTTTGTCCCACGACTTCTCTATAACTTTGGCAAAACGACACCCACGTCATAATTTTAACAAGAACGATGGGCCCCACTTGAGAACCGTTCCAATAGTTAGAAGTGCAGAGACCAGGGCTTCAGAACACCTGCCTTGACTTCTTCATTTAGACGCCAAGCCTCACCTGCCCCTTCCACGAGTGCAAACTCATCTCAGAAGGAGGGGGCAATGAACCTGCGTTGAAAGGACTGACTCCCAGTTTCAAAGCTGACTCCAAGCTCTTTAGCTTCCCCTTCCAGCAGGCAAGTCCATGGTATGTTGGCACGTGTTCCTATAACCAGGCTCGCCCATGGAATATTTATTTCGTTCTCATAACTAGATGTACTAGATAATGAAAGACTGTAACTAAAACATCAGCCTTAATTCGTACACTTCCGGCGAAAAAGCAGAACTAGGTTTGTCTTTCAAAACCTAGTCTAACAGCCTCTGTTAATAGCTTCATTTCTTCGTAAGAAGGGACTCCCTTTGGGGCTTACCCCACCTACTCTGAGAGGGGCCAGGTTTGCCCACAGGGGCGTCTCACCTGTGCACCTGCAGGTCCGGTTGAAGAACTTCCTGGGCCACTGCTCGCGGTCATCCTGGTTCCACAGGACGTAGCGGCCACTCCAGGGCCTGGTGTCTGCTTGAACCTCTGTGCACTGGCCCCGGCCCTCCTGTGAACCACAGGTGTTGGCCAGCTCCGTGCCCAGGGGCGGGCAGCACTCCTTGGACGCCAGGCTGCCCACCGTCATGCAGACCCGGGGGAACTGAGCCCAGGTTGCCGGCAGGATTCCACAGCCCAGGCAACCGAACAGAAGCCCCCACCAAAGGGGGCTCATGGCTTTACACCTGGGAGAATCCTCTCTCATTCCACTTCTTTCTCTGCCTGCCGCTCTTTGTTTCTAGCCTGCCTTTCTCCTTGGCCTGGAATCTGGAGCGTTCACTCTGTTCTTTCTCTTTTTTTTTTTTTAATATTTTTGTTTTGTTTCGCACTCTAGCCCTCTCCTCTTACAAAAATACCCACAACATCACAGAACCCACACGTGTACACGTGTGCATGCACATGTACACACTATTTTATGGGATTCAATGAAATGACTCAAACAAATGTAATTTCATTAGAAGCGCCTCTAGCAGCCGAATTTAATGATCTTTTTCCTGGCCGTTAAATCAGGCTTTGTCTAATTGAGTTAATTTACAGAACGCTCCAGTCATACTACTTATTATGCTGGTATTTTTCTGAACGCTCTCCTTTTCTCCTTGACTGTAATTGCCTTGAACTCAGTTCAAAAGCCAAACACCACACCGCCTTTATTCTGTTTGGCTTGCCAAGCCACGGGGCCTCGTGGGGTTTGTGTAACGGCTGGGAGAAGCCGTCATTAGAGGGATTAGTATTAGAGAAATCCTCATTGTTAGCACATGACCCAAAGTGCACAATGAAGTAGATAAAATTTCTGGCTTTGTTTCAAGAGGGCAAAACCATCTTTATCTGGGCTCATGTGCTCCCGCCAAGCTTGTGACCTCAGACTTCCCAGGGAGTCAATAGATGCAGTTAGCTCTTCATGAAAGGCCCTTTACAGACAAGCATGCATTGCTAACTACAATTCACTCATGACTGTTCGCTGACGTGCTAGTAAGACCACTGCAGGAGGTCACACAGCCTCACAAATAAAGAAACATTTATTTAGGTCTGACGTACAAGGAATTGCATTGTTCCGCAATTAGGGATCCTCTTCCCTCCAAATAATAACCTACTATTCTGGCTCATCTACCCAGCAGATTCTTTTAATTACACAAAGTAGCATGCCACCAGAAATTCAAAACTGTCATTCTCTAATTGTAATGAAGGCAGCCGGACAGTTTGGAGTGAGGGCTTACAAGCTCGTCATTTGATTCTTACTAGAAGTTAAGCGTTGTCGATCTTCCGTCTAGCTGGCAGTACCTCCCCAGTGCTTGGGGTGGGGGCGGGGGAGCATGCAGATCAGCCACTGGGGCCACATTTCAGAGCATTTCCTGAGTCTTTTTCATGGCAGGAACAGGACCCTCTCAGTACCACAAGTGCCTGTAGAGACAGCTGATGTGAACTGCTTCAGCCAATTTCTAAGAAAGCTTTTTACTTGGGCATAAAGAAGAAAATGTTATGTTACAAAGCAGATTCCTAATGTTAAAAACAAAAATTTTATACAGCTGTTCCTGCTGTTAAGTGTTACCCCCATAATATTAAGCTGTGACTAATTAAACGGCACTTCACAGCTCTGGCTGAGAAGTGCCCCAGACCAATTCAGTCAGAATCTCTGAGAGAGTGTGGCCCCAGGCATCAGTATTTGGTTAAAACTGCTAATGTGCAGGTAGAGTTGAGAAACATGGGGTCAGAATAAAGCACAACTCCAAAAGAAATTTGAACTCAAGTCAGCTAAAAGATGCCATTGATGGTAAGACACTTAAATACCATGTTTTATGCATATAACGCATGTTATTTTCATAAGCGCACTATGCTAACTTTTTTTTACATGTTGCTGACTTCAATTTCTTTTTTGTTTTTTCCTGGCCAGTGGAATTAATGTAACCTGCATAAAACTATATAGGGTCTCTATGAGTTGGAATTG
>NW_004443949.1:2713994-2726771 GCF_000243295.1 Trichechus manatus latirostris | reverse complement strand
CCCTCCTCAATATTTCTGTCAAGATATCTCCAGTGTCTGGTTAAGTACCTCTAGTAATAAGGTTCTCACTACCTTCCAGGAACTGCTCTAAATGTTAGAATATTCCTTCTTTTTAATAAGTTAAAATTTTTCTCCATCCATGAGTCATGGGTAACCCCTTCACGCCCCTTGGAACTGGTATGCTCCATTTTCAATGTTATTTTCTCACCTAGCTTCTCTTTTTTCAGAGTAAATATCCTCAGTTCCTTGAATTGTTCCTTCCTAGGACATAGTTTTAAATCCCACCATCAGTCTGGTCTTTCTTTCTCTGGACAATCCAGTTTGCTGATTGACCTCTTGATGTGTATTTCCCATAACTTATTTCAAGTTCCTGACAGAGTCTAAGCAAAGGTAACTAAGGTAAATGCACTCATGAGCTTTGCTTAGCAGCCACATCACTCCATCAGTTTTATATTTATCAGTTTAGGCTAAGTCATGCCACGGTTATGACCTGAAAGTCTCACTGGCTTACAAAACAAAGGTTTATTTCTGGCTCACGCTCTATGTCCACCATGTGTCAGCAGCAGCTGCACTCCACATTGTCTTCCTTCTAGGACTCAGGGTGAAGGAGCATTTTTTCATTCCTTTCTTGATGTTGTTCATCTTGCGGCAAAGAAGAGGGCGGTGATGGACATAGTACACCTCACCTCTACTCACATTCCCTTGGTCAAAACAAGTTTCATGGCCAAGACAGCTGCTTTTAAAAAGGAGAAGCCCTGGAGGAAAAGCCCCAGTAGGGAGGGTCAGCAACTATTTTTATTTTTACTGCAGCTAAAATCAACTTAAGTTCCTACGTCTCTTTCATATGACTGCTTTAAAGTGAAGTGCCTCTCATATCCCCGTTCCCTGTCCTATTATTCTAAAATTGCTTTTTGGAGTCTAAGTGCAAGAATTTACTTTTGCCTCTATTAACTTTCATCATATTAAATTGGTGAGTCAAACAATGTAATTTCTCTCCTTTCTGCTTTTGTCTTAACCACACATTTGGTTGGCCTGTTATCATTGTCTTCATAACCCAATTCCTTGATAAAAATTATAAGGAGAGTTAAGGTCTATGGCAGGATCCTGAGACATGCCACCCAAGCAGAGGTTCCTAACTCTTGAGAGTTACAGGATGGTCTTCGGGAGTCCTTGAATTCCCTGATGTTATATGGAGAATTTAGTCAGGGCCTTTTCTCTGCAGAAGATTCATAGATTTTGTCAGATTCTCAAATGGATCCATTGAGTCTTCCGCACAGGTAAAACCTTAGGGTTCCCTAAGAGAGAATTCAGAGGGATACTCTGGGCACCATTGGTGCTTCCAAAGCATGCCATGGCCATCGGCCACCACTCTTCTTGCCCACAATGGAGGGATTGATATGGTTTGCTGTCCTCCTCTGAAATGGCAGAGACCAGGGCTTTCTGCTAATCACCTAGGTATAGAGGAAAAGGCTTAAAAGACTTGCATAAATAAAATGTCTGGCACATAGTAAGCACTTGAAAAATATTTGATGTCCTCCTCAAATTCACAATCACCCCGAGGAAAATGCGACACTCTTCATTTCTCCCATGGAAGCGTCAAGTTTGATTTTCTACATCTTGACAGAAGACAGGGAAAGCAAAATGCACCAGAGAATAACACTACAAATGCTTGATATGAGAGAAAAGGTTAAGACAGTATAGATTATTTGACCTGGAGTACAATTGCCAGGGAATAATAGAATGATTTTCAGAAAGAGGAGGCAGTTCATTTTGGGTTTGGCAAGACAGGGCTGTGGGTTGTGTATCTGCTGTGATTCCCTCAATATTGTTAGGTTTTGTAGTTCTTTTTAGTTCCTATGCATTGATTGCTTCTCAGATGTTAGGAGCAAGAATGCAACCTAATGCATCTGTCCCTGCTATGCTCCAGACACTGGGCCAGGTGCCTGTTTGCACTGTTTCTGGTTATCATCCCCATTTTACCCAAGAGGACCCCGCAACTCTGACAAACGTGTTCTTCTGACTCCAAGGCCACGTTCTTTTCACTACACCGTATTACCAAATTCATCACCTACTCTGGGGAAGTCACCATAGTCCTTAATATTGAGGGACTGTTATGGATTGAATTGTGTCCCCCAAAAATATGTGTTTGAATCTGAACCCTTGTACCCAAATGTGGATGCAATCGTCTTTGGGACTAGAATGTTCATTGTTACGTTAATAAGGCCACATTACTGTGTAGGGTATGACTTAAACCTACTTACTTTTGAGATATAAAAAGGGCAGATTACCACCAACAACCACTCTGGCAGGGATAAAATAGAGGTTCCTGGGCAGAGTGGGAGAAAAATGTAGAACAAAATTCAAACTCACAAAAAAAGACCAGACTTACTGGTCTGGCAGAGGCTGGAGGAACTCCTGAGACTATTGCCCCTGGACACCCTGCTAACTAAGAACTGAAGCCGCTCCCAAAGTCCACCTTTCAGTCAAAGATTAGACAGGCCTATAAAAGCAAACAATAACATGCATGAGGGATGGGCTTCTTGAATCAAGTATCCAAGACTAAATGGGCAACCCCTGTCCAAAAGCAAAGATGAGAAGGCAGGAAGGGACAGGAAAACTGGAAGAATGGACGTGGGGAACCTGCAGTAGAAAGGGAAAGGGGAGAGTGCTGACACATTGCTGGGATTGCAGCCAATGTCATAAAATAATTTGTGTATACATTTTTGAATGAGAAACTAATTTGTACCGTAAACTTTCACCTAAAGCACAATAAAATTAAAAAAAAAAAAAAGAGCAGATTAATCACAGAGTAAAAAGCACAAATGGGGGAAGGCGGATGCCACGTGGATATACCCGAGGAATGTTGAGAAGAAAGCTAGAGAAGCTGAGATAAGGATTATCCCCCAGAGTGGAGACAGAAAGCCTTGCCCTCGAGCTGGCGCCCTGAGTTTGGACTTCTAGCCTCCTGACCTATGAAGAAATATATTTGTTTGTTGAAGAAACCCAGTTGTGGTATTTTTGTTATAGCAGCACTAGCAAACTAAGACAGGGACCTGCGGAAAGTTACCTACCTTTATTTCCTCCTCTATACCAGGTACTGTGCTCGGCTTGCTTTCCTTGCTGTATGTTGCCAGTATCACCAGCTGCCGCTGAGTCCATTCTTGTTCATGGCGACCCTATGTGTGGCAGAGTAGAGCTGTGCTCCGTTGGGTTTTCAATGGCTGATTTTCCTCAGAAGTAGATCACCACGCCTTTCTTCTGAGGCGCCTCTGGGTGGACTCAAACCTACAGTCTTTCAGTTAGCAGCTGAGCATGTTAACCATTTGTACCACCCAGGGACTCCAATATGTGGCTTGTAATTTAAATGCTTTTAATTTAAATGAACTGTTTTAATATTTGTATCACAGATGGAAAACCTCTCCTTAGAAGAATAGACTTAAGTCATCATCCTGAGAGAGGAGACTGTTTGAAGCTGAGAATAAGGGTCGGGTCCCTCCTTGGCTTGCATTAACTGAATTACCTTGTGTCCTCAAGCTATCAGCCTACATTAAGGTGTGTTATAGAGAAATAACATGTGAAACGTGTAGGTGTTTTTCATATCATCTAATACACCTCACGGTGTGACTTTTATGAAGAGCCATGGGAGAGATTTCTCTCAGGTTTCAGCATCCAGAAAAGCTGCGCTTCCCTGTAGCGACTAGCTTCTCCCGAACTTCTGGACCCCGTGAGGGTGATGGTGTTTCTTTCTTTGCTTTGGCCAGTTACGAACCTTAGAGGCAAATTTGCAGCCCCCACATCAAGCAACTGATTCACACAGTATATAGTTTGATATTTTCCTTCCCTTATCTTCTAGGATTCCGAGATTCTTATTTTACCCCATTGCAAATTTCACTATTTTTTTTTCTAGCCTGTCTCAAATCCTTTGTGAAATGAGGCCGAGAGACATATTCATTCCCACATACGTTTCTGTGTAAGTCCAAAGGTAATAAAAACCCAACCAAGTTGTTGTCTGTAGGCAAGACAGAGTTTAAAGGAGAATTCAAGAAGAAACTCTGAGAAGTTTGTGTAAGGGATCACAGATCTAAAGACATAAGCCAAAAAGACCTAAGATCTTAAGTGTGGCTGTAATTAAACATCCGCTTACTTACAAAGGAGCCCT
Source organism: Trichechus manatus latirostris (assembly GCF_000243295.1). Lineage (NCBI taxonomy): Eukaryota > Metazoa > Chordata > Mammalia > Sirenia > Trichechidae > Trichechus > Trichechus manatus. Next base: position 2,722,612 of record NW_004443949.1, on the reverse strand, counting down.
GGTTGCACAGTGGTTAAGAGCTTGTCTGCTAACCAAAAAGATTGGCAGTTCGAATTCACCAGCTGCTCCTTGGAAACCCTATGGGGCAGTTCTACTCTGTCCTATAGGGTCGCTATGAGTCAGAATCAACTCGACAGCAACGGGTTTGGTTATTTACATAACAGAAAGTCTTTCCTAGAAACTAAATAGCAGAATCCAGGAGAAAATATCTCATGGGCATGTTGAGACCATTTGTTGCCGGTAGAAACCATAAAAATCAAGGATGATTATAAGGAAGTTTCTGAAATCCAGTGATGAGGCAGCTGTATATCATTGAGCTGAATAATCTGAGAGTAGAAAAGTGGAGGCGCAAATGTTTAACGCCCTCACTGCTAACCAAAAGGTGGACCATACAAGTCCACCCAGAGATACCTCAGAAGAAAGGCCTGGCAATCTACTTCCAAAAATATCAGCCACTGAAAACCCTACGGAGCACAGTTCTACTCTGACATGCGTGGGGTCGCCATGAATAGGAATGGATGAACAGCAACTGGTTTGGTTTTTTTTTTCAGTTTAGAAAAGTGCCTCATTAGGAGTGTGCTGTCGCAGTACAGAGAGAGCAACATAACAATATATGTATAAATTTTTGTATGAGAGACTCACTTGAATTGTGAACGTTCACTTAAAACACAGTGATAAAAAAAGAGAAGTGCCTCGCTAGAAAGCAGTTCGTTTTGCCATCTCCTTTTACAGCTGAGACAAGAATCTGAGTGGAAAGAGATGCTCTGCTCACTTTTATTTTGCATTTCAGCACCTAGCACTGTATGGCCCATGAGAAGAACTCAATGAGTGTTCACAGAAGCGAACTGAATTAGCTGCTTTAGAAGATTTGTGAGCAAACCATGCAGGCTGGGCAGGCAAAGCTTTGGAGATAGGATACCTGCCCATGCCTTACCTACATTCAAAGGAGGAAGAAATGGCTGGGAACCTGGTATGCAAGTGACTAGGTGGTTAATGTTTTAGAGCCTCTGCTGAGATCAATACAGAGAAAATATGCACCTTTTTTCTGCTTGTCAGTAAGTTGCCTGCTCTTTTCTCTTTGCCTCTGAATGTGAAAACCTCCCCGTTTTTCAGCCCCCTGCTGGCCTCCTCTGTCTGATGTGCTTTGGTCTATTCTCTGCTGCCACACCCTGGGGAAAAGAGATTTTTTTTTTTTTTTATGTGTCCAAATTGTTTCCTAAATGCTGGGCATCTGTCCTGATAAGGATTTTGCCTTCTACATCTAAGAGCTTTTCTTTCCCTGGTAGTGTGAATTGTTTTTCAGAGGAATGAAGGGTAAGGAATGGACCATGTGGTTTCAGATATTCCAATTGCATGCATTTTTTCCCTGCTGCACCCACTGTTTTGATTCTCTCCACCTAAGGCTGTGTTTATACATCGAGCACAGTTTTAATTTCGGAGTTTTGCATCTGTCATCTTTACGTTCATCTGAGTTCTTCGTTACGCACACTCGTGCCCTCAAATTGACATTCTACCATTTTGTTTTTGTCCTTCATCCCAATACATTGGTATTCAATTTGGGTTTTAATGACTGAATTGAGAAAGAAATAGAGCTACTTCTCCTTTAAAACATGGATCACTCCTCTTCCTACTCCTTCTAATCAAACCCAGCAGACACCACCTATACATTTGTAAGAGGTTGTACAAGCTGAGAACGTAAATTTTCTGATATTAGTACTAACAGATCCACAAGAGTTTATAAATGTGCAATTAAGAAATTTCTAGGTTCTTGCCCTAAAATAATCTGTAAACCTTAAACCAAAAATATCCCGTGAAGTCTTAGAATCAAAAAATAGTTTAGTTAACTAGTAAAAAATGCCTGCCTTGAGCATTACGCTCTTTTAGTAACTATCTCCATGGGATCAAACGGGCAACAGCAACTTGAAAGATTAGATAGGAATCTTAGGGGGCAGTGAGTTTATGTTAATGAGGAAGGAACAACTCAGAGAAGGAAGGTGAGAATGGCTGCACAGCTCAAAGACTGTCATCAATGTCACTAAACTGTACATGTAGAAACTGCTGAATTGGTGTCTGTTTTGCTGTGTATATTCTCAACAACAAAATAAATAAAATTTAAAAAATGAGAATGTTAAGGGGGCAGGGAAACTAGATTAATGGAAATGAAACAACCAAAATGGAAAGATTGAGAATGTTCATGCATTGTGAAGAATGTAACCAATATCACTGAACAACTTGTGTAGAATTTGTTGAATGGAAACCTAAACTGCTGTGTCAATCTTCACCGAAAACACAATAAATATTATTAAAAAAAAAAGAATGTCTGGGTTCTTGAAAGATCACCATAACATACTCCCAAGTGAAATATATAAGTCCATAACTGTGAATTCACTAGGCTAACATCCACGTGTGAGAGGGCAGGTGTCAGGAGTGTGTGTGTGCGTGTGTGTGTGTGTGTCTGAATGTACAGTGTATACACAAGAAACTGGGTGACAGCTGTTTCTGGTGAGAGGAACAAGACAGAAAAGGAGACTTATGTTCATCCTATTCTTTGGTACGTTTTAAATTTTGGACCATGCACATGGAATAGTACTTACTCCAAAAAATTCATAGATAAAAACCTTTTAATTGAAAAAATTTAGAATGACGAGTAGTTGTGATGACGACAGTATATACAGTAACTTCCTGTTAAGTAGTAAAAAGAGGATGGGGCTTTGGCACAACACAGATTGGTTTCATTGATCTTGGCTTTTCTGCTTACTGGTTCTATGACCTAGGACAAGGTGAATTTTCTCTCTCAGCCTCAGTTTGCTGATCTGTAAACACTGGGTGATAGTATTTACTTAATAATGTTTAATTCTGAGAATTAAATGTGGCACCTTATAAAATTGCTTAGCAGGACTTGGCATACAATAGAACTCAGCAAAGAGCGACTATCATTATTATTTCCATAAAATAACCCACAGAGGCCACTGTCAGCCCCAAATTTCTGCACTGGCAAACCATTGGTCTGACTCAGTATGTCACTTTGTATTTGTCTGGAGAACCATGAGCTCTTAATCCATAACCTATGCTGTCTCTACTTCAATGGACAGCCAGGAAGGGAAATATAAAATCCCACTCAGATACTAAGGAGCCCTAGTGGCACAATGGTTAAGCACTCAGCTGCTGACCAAAATGGTGTGATTCAAACCCACTAGTAGCTCCACGGAAGAAAAGACCTGGCAGTCTGCTCCCCTAAAGATTTCAGCCCGGAAAACCCTACAGAGCAGTTCTACCCTGTCCTTTAGGGTCACTATGAGTCAGAAGCGACTCGACAGCTCACAACACCAGGATACAGAGAGATCCTCCCCACTGAGAAAATCCTGATTTCAGGACTTAAGTGTGGACAAAGCTTAAATAAACCACAGAGAATGTAGTTAAATCATATGAGTCCCCTCTTATTAATTTAAAGGGCTGACAAAAATGAATTCTATCATTTAAAAAAAAGAAAAATAAATAAATCTTCAAAAAATTCTTGATCTGAATCTGATGCTTTTACACCAAGCTCATTATTTTACAACTGCTGTCAAAAAGCATCTAACCACAGCGTCTGCCTGATACTCTCTGAAAATGACTCCTTCTCGTTTAATCTCTTCTGCGCTAATTCATTACTTTTAATGGACCAAGAGCAAAGACACACAAAGCCCAAAGTACAGCTCTAAATTTTCAATTCATTTTATAAGCTATAGAAAAGAAATATGTTCTTACAAATTGTGGTAGACAGCTGCCTAGTAAATGTAAATTTCACTGTTAGGAATTTTTCATTTCTAAAAAGTGTCTTAGCGTAAGGAGAAAAACAGTCTTGGAAGGAAGTATTGAAAAGTTCTGCCGTTATCCATAAGGTTTTCACTGGCCAATCTTTTTCGGAAGTAGGTCACCAGGTCCTTCTTCCTAGTCTATCTTAGTCTGGAAGCTCTGCTGAAACCTGTCCACCATGGGTGACGCTGCTGGTATTTGAAATACTGGTAGCATAGTTTCCAGCATCACAGCAACATGCAAGTCACCACAGTATGGCAAACTGACAAGCAGACCCTCCATGAGATGGACTGACACAGTGGCTGCAACAATAGGCTCAAACTTACCTACTATTGTGAGGATGGCGCAAAACTGGGCAATGTTTCGTTCTGTTGTCCATAAGGTCAGTGTGAGTCAGAGCCAACTCAATGGCACCTAACAACGGCAACAACTGAAAAGTCGTACAAAACAAGGTAAGTTGGAGGTTTGGGTTTAGCTTCAACTATAAGAGAAGCTTATAAAAACGTAATATTTTTCTAGTCACAGAATCAATCAAATTCATAAAGTCAACAGTCTACTTATGTCATGGAAACGGTTTCACCTTGAGTGTCAATGACTCGAAGGTCAGGTGAGGGCTCAACAGAAACGAGTGCAGTCGTAAGGGAGGGAGGAACACTCTCCTCTGTAGAAAGGTGTTGTTTCAGTTGCTGTCGAGTCGATTCTGACTCATGGTGACCCCATGTGTGCCAGAGGAGAACTGTGTTCCATAGGGTTTTCAAGGGCTGATCTTTCAGAAGCAGAATGCCAGGGCTTTCTTTCAAGGCATCTTGAACCACCAACCTTTTGGTTAGCAGCCAAGCATGTTAACTGCTTGCACCACCCAGGAACTCAGAAATGTGATGGTCCTCACTAAAGACCTGAGGAAATATAAAGCTATTGGTGAACAAATAAAGTCATGCTGCATTTGGAGACTGGGAATCACAGAGGTTCCTATAATAACTATAGGACCTACCACTTGTAAAGCACAGTGCCTTGTATCTAAAAATATAAGTTGGTGTTGTTAGGGGCCGTAGAGTCGATTCCGACTCATAGTGACCCTGTGTACAACAGAACGAAACACTGCCCCATCCTGAGCCATCCTCACAATCGTCGCTATGCTTGAGCCCATTATTGCAGCCACTGTGTCAATCCAACTCATTGACGGTCTTCCTCTTTTTTGCTGACCCTCTACTTTACCAAGCATGATGTCCTTCTCCAGGGACTAATCCCGCCTGATAACATGTCCAAAGTATGTGAGATGAAGTCTCGCCAACCTCCCTTCTGAGGAGAATTCGGCTGTACTTCTAAGATAGATTTGTTAGTTCTTCTGGCAGTCCATGGCATATTCAATATTCTTTGCCAACACCATAACTCAAAGGCGTCAATTGTTCAGTCTTCCTTATTCATTGCCCACCTTTCGCTATTCAATCCATACCAGTGCCAAATAATATTTATTAAATGAATTTATGAATGAGAACAGGGAAGCAGTGTACCTCTAAGGATACACTCTTCACCTGAAACATCCACGTGATCTCTTGACTGACTTGCCTTCCCTTCTCCAGGGAAAGATGGAGAGTGCTCCTTTGCTTCCTTCTGAGTAGGGAGGTGAATTGGGTTCCTTCTGGGAAAAAGTTCTTTTTCTTCTCCTCCTGGATTTTCACTTTGAGCTGAGATCATTAGAGTCCCCGGGTGGGGTTACTTCTGTGTTTACAGGAGATAGAGCCTCCTTGTACATGGTAACGTGGCTGGGACCCAGGATGATTATGGCTGGTGATTGCATTCACTTCCAGTACACCCCTGTCAAAGTCCTTTTGAGACTGGTTGCTGAATTACAGCCAAACAAAGCAACTTATTTGGAATAAACAAAATTCCTCTTTCAGGAATGTTCCTTCTACCACTCTCCCTCCTACCGCTGTAAACATACTTCATGTTCGTAGGTTAAGTTTTTCTCTTTGCAGTGGCCCAAAGTTCCCACGATTTGAAGACTAGAAATTGCTTCCCTTGCACTCACATATTAACTGCATTCGAGAGAATTACCAAGATTTAACAGATTTAAGGTGATTGTCGTGTAATTCTTTAAGGAATCATGTATACATTTTAAAATTTAAAGAAAAATCTATCTTTTTTTCTTTTTTTTTTTTTTTTTATTGTGCTTCAGGTGAAGATTTACAGAGCAAACAGTTTCATTAAACAATTAATACACATTTGTTTTGTAACATTAGCTGCCAACCCCACGACATGTCAACACTCTCCCCTTCTCAACCTTCGGTTCCCCATTACCAGTTTTCCTGTCCCCTCCTGCCTTCTAGTCCTTGCTCCTGGGTTGGTGTGCCCCTTCAGTCTCACATACATGATTGAACTACGTGTGTTATTGTTTATTTTATAGGCTGTCTAATCTTTGGCTGAAAGGTGAACCTCAGGAGTGACTTCAGTCCTGAGTTAAAAAGGTGTCTGGGGGTCATACTCGGGGTTTCTCCAGTCTCTGTCAGACTGTAAGTCTGGTCTTTTTTGTGAGTTTGAGTTTTGTTTTATTGTTTTATTTTTCCAGCTCTGAGAAAAATCGATCTTGAGGAAAGTCTTTTTAAAAGTATGAGAGAAAGAATCAATGTTGCAGATTTTTTCCAGGAAAAGGAAAGTTACCTGCTGTATACAAAGGATGGTGACGAGCCCACGATGCCATTCCTTCACTTTCCTAGGTATTAAAGCCTCTAGAATATATGACATTGCTTCTTAGTTTTGTAAACTGTTACCAGTGGGGAGAACTGGATAAAGGGCACATGGGATCTCCCTGTATTATTTCTTACCACTGCAAGTAAACCTGTAATTGTTGCCAAAAAAAAAAAAAGTTTAACTTTAAAAAATCTCTAGAATAATGGAGTCATCCAGTACACTGGTAGCCCTGCAGTCCCCACTGCATGGAAGCGCTTACATGCCCTTCTTTGTCTTGAAGATCCTCTACAGATCATTGTTGGAAGCACCAACACAATCTTGCAGAATGACATTTGCACAAGACAGACTGCAGAGAGGTTGGAATGGGTTCTTCGTCCTTGAGAACTGAGAGCACGGTGAAGCCAAGCAGGCTTCTCTCCAAAGCCTACTTCGTAATTGAAGTCTTAAACCACTCTTGATCGCCTCTGTCAGATCAGTAAACTGACCTGGCTAACTGATTGGCTGTACGGGGATCTTTCCAAGGATAGGGAGTTCCTATGTTTTATTCATCTTTCTATCCAACATCTAATACCTTGTCTAGTGCCTAGTAACTGAAGAGTAAATGTTTGTTGAAGGAATGGATTTATGAATGATAAACAATAACTACCATTGCCCTCGTGTTCCAAGGACTCTAAAAAACAATTGGAGTGTGAACTTATTCCAAATCACTTACTGATTTCTTTGAAATCAAAAGACCAAGTTGGGGCTTTAATATAAATTTTTTCACATTATTTCTATAATAAAACCAAAAAACTCGTTGCCACCAAGTCGATTCCAACTCATAGCGACCCTATAAGACAGAGCAGAGTTGCCTCATAGGGTTTCCAAGGAAGGGTGGTGGATTCAAACTGCTAAACTTTTAGTTAGTAGCCAAGCTCTTAATTACTGCATCATCAGGGTTCCATTTCTATAGCAGACACGTTCATTTTAGAAAAATTTGAAAAACACAGAGAAGTACAGAGATGAAAATTGAAATCACTTATAATTTCACCATCGAGAAATATTCCTATTGATTCTTTTGGTGTATATCATTCCAGATGAATATAATCATTCATTTCTTCAATAGTTTTTTTTAACCAAACTGAAATTATAGTCTACATATTTTTATAATCTGCCTTTATTCTCCATTTAAGTACATACTAAAAACATTTTTCCATAGCTTGCAGTTGTCAAAGGACAGAGCATAAAGGCTAAAACCTTCACTGAATCAAAACTGTATCAGTCATGTTGAAACCATACCAGAGGGAATGGTGGTATCCAAAGGGTCCATTGTGCTTGAAAAGTTGATTGTATCAGATTTAGAAAATGCTTCGCCTATGTACTCAAGAGAGTGGAGACTTTTACAATATGACTCTAGAGAAAAGATACTTTTTGGCTATTTTCATAACTTATATACTTTTGTCATGGATTGAATTGTGTCCTCCCAAAATATGTGTCAACTTGGTTAGGCCATGATTCCCAGTATTGTGTGGTTGTCCTCCATTTTGTGATTGTAATTTTATGTTAAAGAGGATTAGGGTGGGATTGTAAGGTCCTTACTAGAGTCACATCCCTGATCAAATGTAAAGGGAGTTTCCCTGGAGTGTGACCTGCACCACCTTTTACCTTACAAGAGATAAAAGGAAGGGAAAGCAAGGAGAGAGTGGAGACCTCATACCACCAAGAAAGCAGTGAGGGGATCAGAGTGTGTCCTTTGGACCCAGAGTTCCTGCATAAAGAAGCTCCTAATCCAGGGGAAGAATGATGACAAGGACCTTCCTCCAGAGCTGACAGAGAGAGAAAGCCTTCCCCAGGAGCTGACACCCTGAATTTGGACTTCTAGCCTACTAGACTGTGAGAAAATAAATTTCTCTTTGTTAAAGCCATCCACTGGTGGTATTTCTGTTACAGCAGCACTAGATGACTAAGACAATTTTATAAGTGAATTTTGATGAGAGGATATTTGAAGTTAAGGCAAATCTTTGGCTCCATGTTATAATTTACCATTCTAAGGAGACTTGCCAGCTTCTCAATCTTTAGGCTTCTATGGAATCTAGCAGAAATGCCTGCCTCCATTTATATTGAGTGAAAGAAGTCAGATTTTTAAAAAGTACATA
>NW_004443949.1:2710992-2712901 GCF_000243295.1 Trichechus manatus latirostris | reverse complement strand
GGGTTGACATGTTGTGGGGTTGTTAACCAATGTCATAAAACAATATGCGCACTACTGTTTCATGAGAAACCATTTGTTGTGTAAACCTTCACCTGAAGTACAATAAAATAAATAAACCGAAAGGAGGAGGGTAACATAAAAAAAAAAAAAGTACATACAGTATCATTCCATTTATATAAAATTCTAGAAAATGCAAACTAATCTCAGGTGATAGAAAGCCTGGGAATAGGATGGTAGGTGGAAATGGGAAGAAAGATTACAAAGGGGCAGAGAAATCTCTGTGGATGGTAGATACATTCATTATCTTGATTGTGGTGATGGTTTCACTAGTGTAAACCAGTTGCCATTGAGTAGATTCTGACTCGTGGTGACCCTGTGTGTGTCGGAGTAAAACTGTACTCCATAGGATTTTCAATGGCTGATTTTTTGGAAGTCGATCAGCAGGCCTTTCTTCAGAGAAGCCTCTGGGTGGACTTGAACCTCCAACTGTTAGGTTAGCAGCCAAGCACAGTAAACGTTTGCACCACTCAGGGACTCTTTTATGGGTGTATGCATCAAATTGTGCTCTTGAAGTATGTGCAGTTTACCGTGTATCAGTTATATCTCAATAAAGCTGTGAAAGAAAGGAAGGAAGGGAGGGAGGGAGGAAAGGAGGGAGGAAGGAAGGAAGGGCCAACCATTGTAAAATTGGGAGATTCCATCTTAAAACTCAAATCTCAACTCCAGCAGCCCTGCATTAAACTCACCCCCTACTCCCCATGCTCTCAGGGCAGGTGCTTCTCCACCCACATATCCTGCCCACCTGGCCCCTGCAGGTCTCAGCTGTCACTGGCTCCCTGGGGGCTTTGGCCTCCCAGGACATAGTTTCCCTAGAAATCTACTTTTATCCCTTTGTCACTTCTTCCCCAGTCTCCATCCTGAAATCTTTGGTTTGGCCTTGAGCTCAGCTGCTAACCAAAACGTCAGCGGCTCAAATCCACCAGCCGCTCCCTGGAAACCCTATGGGGCAGTTCTACTCTGTCCTATAGGGTCACTATGAGTCGGAATCACCTCGATGGCAATGGGTTTTTTTTATACATAATTTCAAACAAAATTGGGATGAACATATTACGTCCTGTTTTATGTTTTTTTTTTCATTTAACAACACACTATGAACATTTTCTCATGTGATTTTTAATGGCAATATAATAACTCACCGCATAATAATTAAGATGTTATAATTGATTGAATTGATTTCCCTATTTTTGAATATTTAGTGTTACTTATCATTTTTCACCTGTATTAATAGTTCTGCGACAAACAGTCTTGTTACTTAATCTTTGCATTTGTGTCTGATTATTTCAGTGAGTTAAAAAGTTGCCGTTGAGTTCATTCTGCTTCATGGCGACCCCGAGTGTATCAGAGTAGGGTTTTCAATGGCTGTGACCTTTCAGAAGCGAATCCCCTACCTTTCTTTTCAAATGCCTTTGGTGGAGTGGAACTGCCAACCTTTCAGTTAGTAGCCAAGCCCTTAACCATTTGCACCAGCCAGGGAAACCTGTTGGGTTAAAGTAGATGCTTATTTTTAATGCTTTTGTTACATGTTGCCAAACTGCCCTCCAGACAGATTGCCCGTATTTCTGCTCCCAAAAGTAGAGTATGCAAGTGCCCATGAAATAGTTTCATCCGTAAGGCCAAAACTTAAAGAAAAATGCATTATACATATCATCAGAGTTTAAATTTTACTGAGTAAGATACAAAAATTCAAAGCGAAAATAAGACTATAATGTGGGCCCTTTATGGAATATGTCACAACACTAATATAACATTTCTGTTAAAATGTTAGCTGTTAACCGCTCTTTCACTATATTAATAACTCCACAACTGTACAGGACAGAAGATATGACAGTATTTCAAAGAGAGAGGGAAA